>NW_010241435.1:0-2068 GCF_000690775.1 Eurypyga helias
CCGGACAGGGCTAAACCACGACAGTAGCTTTTATCTCTCCTTTAACAATAGGTGAAAAAAAAAAATTTTGAAATGAACACACCAACCCACCCCTAAAACTGATAAAACTAAAAATGGGAAACAATAATTTTGCTTGTATTCTTTACTGAAGATATGCACAGGTTATTTTTCCATTTTTTCCTAAAAAGACAGTTAAAATTTCATTTAGAGCTGACAAGGTTTGTGTAGAATGAAAATAACTGCTAAAGAACATTCTGAATGCCTAAGGAGCCAAAAGCTTTAGAGGGGAAAAAATAAAACTAATCAATACTGAATATGCTTAAATGAAACTAAAAGAAGCAGGTGCTGTTTGTCTGAACAGAGATTTGATTCTTCAGAAGAGGAGGAAGCTGGAAGAAGCTTGGTGAATTCGTAAGCTTTCCTTTAAAAAATTTAGCAAAGGATAATATTGACAGGGAAATGTGCCATAAAAGAGAATTTATTTGTGATAGACAACATTTGACCATGTTTGCAATAAAGTTATTTTACAAGTATCCTGTAATGCTGATGAAGTACAAATTATTCAGTGTGACTTCGCACATTTTGTACTACGGAAAAAAAATCAGTAGCAAAAGTAATAAATTAAGGCTCCTCAATTCTTCATCCTAATTTAATGAAGAACCTTAAAGATTTGCCCATCTTAAAGGTCAGTGAGTACAACAAATTTAACACACTTAAATGCTTAAACTAGATAGAGTTTTGTGTTCTCAGGGAGCCAAGGTACAAGGATCATTTCCTTCCCATGCACTGCAAGCACTAACTGCAACACTCTCTACACCAGAATTAAACTGGTGATTTGCAGGATACATCTGGCAGATTGTCAGTTAGCCATCCCTCTCAGCCCCAGCCCGCATCTCACCAACATTGCCAAATCCAGTTCCTTCAGCAGATTACAACTGGTGCTAATGGCATTCAGCAGCAACCACTGCCACCACACCCTGGCCAGAGCCACTGCCAACTGTTTGTGCAAGCTTCCCAACAGCAGCAGAAACACATCAAGAGAACAAACAGGAGCAGAGAACAAGTACAGAAGATTTTACAAGGCACTTCAGCTCACCGTTTAAACTCTTTAAGTAATAAGTCTCTGCATCTAACTTAGGTCACTACTCAGAATCTCTATCACCATATAAAGAAAAAAAATGTCTTTTTCTTATAGTAGCTATAAATTACAACTGGTTGTATTGCCTGGCATTGACACATAAATAAGTGTGACCATTTTCCTCCACTTACCTTTCTTGTTAATAGACTTTTGCGCCTCATTCCACAAGCCTCTAACTGAAGACGCCCTCGCAATGCCAATTCGATTAACATACAGCCACGCAATCCTGAGGAGATACAATCATTCCAGAATGATGTGTAACCCTGTCAAGAATGAAAGACAGTAAGATATTTCCATCTCCACCAGAAAGCAAACAGAAAAAGAGGCTTACTATGTTCTCTAAGGAGTTCTCTGGCTTTCATACACTATTGAATTAGCATCACTAGTCAACCACTTTCCTGTACTGAAAACACAAAAGAAAAAAGACTCATCCCCTATTAGTTTCAACACTTAGTCTCTGCTCTTTGAAGAGCAGGGAAACTTCAGGAAAGTGATACAAAAGAAAATTGCAAGATATCAAGAAGTACGAGATACAATGTGTAGTTTATATGTAGCCAAAATAAACGTATTACATTTTTAAGACATCAAACATTTGGCATTACCAACATCATACACGTTTATTCAAGTTTCCTGAGAAATATTAACATGATTTTATATCCATAAACAATATGGCACCAATGAAGTAATAATAACATGAAAAATAGATATTACACAAAATATGTAGTATGTTGGAAATTAAAAGTCCAAACACAAATGTGGCAATCAGCACAAACCACAAAACAGAGTTTTCCAACTTTATTATAGTAAACCAAAAGACAAAAGTTTTCAAGCAAATATTTGGAACAGCTACTACTTTGTAATTTCAATCCTTTGAAAATATGTATTTCTAAAACTTGATGCATCTTGTTGTGGTGGGTTGAGCCTGGCTGG
>NW_010241435.1:2275-2555 GCF_000690775.1 Eurypyga helias
ATCCCTCCCCCCACCCCTCCCTTCTTTCCTGGGCTTAATTTTACTCCCAAATCCTCTACCTCCTTCCCCTGAGCGACACAGGGGGATGGGACAGGGAATGTGGGTTGCGGTCAGTTCATCACACATTGTTTCTGCTGCTCCTTCCTTCTCAGGGGGAGAGGACTCCTCACACTCTTCCCCTGCTCCAGTGTGTGGTCCCTCCCACAGGAGACAGTCCTCCACAACCTTCTCCAATGTGAGCCCTTCCCATGGAGCGCAGTTCTTCACTAACTGCTCCAGT
>NW_010241436.1:0-2914 GCF_000690775.1 Eurypyga helias
TACCAATTAGATGAACCATATTCTGATACCAGTTATTGGATGACTCCAGGGCAAGGTTCATTCCCTAACGATCCCTTACATGAACAGGATAGATGGGGGAACTGCTTTTCATCCTTTAAATGTGAGCACTGATTGGGCAGACACGGATCAGAATATTAACATATCACTCATGTATTTGTAAATGCTAAGCTATGGTGTTTAATTCAGTATTGGGAAATTATAATGGCTTCAAGTCCTGCAGAATTCTTCTTATTTCAGGGGAAGAACATTTATTATCCTCCATTTACGTAGACTTTATTTATTTATAAGTAAAATTTGGTCAGTGGGTATTAAATCCTTATCCAAAATTACACCTTATCACAGGACTGGTATTAATATCAACTACTCAGAGTTAAATTTCATTCACTCAGATAATCAACTGAAAATCTGAGAAGCTTAATAAAGCAATTTCCCCTCTGGAAGAAAAGAAAATCTGATTTTTCTTAGTATGATGCTGATTAAGGTCCAATATCTACAAACCACAGGCACAGAACCTGACAGACTTTCCCCTGCCCCCATATTTTTGTTGGTATTCGTAGTTATTCAGTGAATAGCACGTGGAGAAACAAATCGTATTCTTGGTACGGTTTGAAAACTGATAAAGAATTGTCACTGAGACAAACAGGGATCAACCTATTTTACATCTTTCAGTGACCATCCCTATCCCCTATTTATTCAAAAATATTTGCAACTGTTCCAAAGGTGGGTATTTTACAAATGGCTGTTACAGCACTTCAAATAGTCTTGAAATATACAGTCTTGGTGGTTACTTCCAAATATGTTTCGGCAAAATCACTCTCAACGAAAACCATACAACCTAAGCTGTTACTAGCAAATGTGTACTGTGGTTGTAAGATATCAGCAAAGCAGACTGGGGGCTTCTATTCACACAGAATTTATGGGAAAATTCTAATCCCCTGTTCTCTCGCCTTTCCTAAGGATTACAAACGCTACCTTTGTTCTTCTAAATTTTGCTTGAGAGACGGTTAGTCCTCAGAAATAATAAACGTGGCTTGAGATTTTTTGGAAGGTGTTAATTACGATGAGAGCAGAGCATGTCTAAAATGTTAAAAATCTGAAAGATGTCTGAAACGTTGCTTTTATTTATCTAGTTGAGTTATTGGCTTGAAATTTCCCATTTTGAGTAAATCATTCTAATCCTTATTTACTGAATCATCTGCTGCTGTTTTCCACATGAAGCTTGTCTCAGTTCAGGAACAGTGCAAACCTGTGCTGGCATGACAGAGTACCTCATAGAAAAGATGTACCTGTAATACACTCGCTGCAAGTGTTACAGAATTATGAACCTAAGTAGTGCATTACAGAAGAGACTGCAGGAAGCAACCGGGGAACTGTGGGATTAGAGAGGCTGTCAGCTGATCCAGAAGCAGAGAATCCACTTCTGCTCCAAATGCACCCTGCATTTAATTGTTTATTTTTAAGATGTTACTTCAATGTGTCAGCACAATATTATCTTTGGTAACAGAAATAATTGAAGGGATTAGCTGAAATAAAAACAAAACCAACCCCAGCCCTCCCTCTCTCTCACAAAGGGCCCACAAAACAACCAGCCGCGGGGAAATGTCACCAAGTTAGGAAACAACAAAAAAAAACAATTTCAGGGAAGTACCGGGCAAGTTTATATATGTATCTATATATATCTAGCTCAGTGTAAACAGCACATTCAGCACAGGAAGAACTTCAGAAAGTCACAAAACATTACTGAATTAGTAAGAGAGAAAACTAAAGGCCCCTTTACCACTCTGCTTTCCTCCCACCCTATTCCACTCATGGGCCTGGCACCTGTCCATGCCCAGAAAGCCTCACGGAGAGAAGACCACCTGTCCCGGGGATGGAAACCTCCATCTGCAGAGCGGCTCCGGCACACAACCGCAGGTTCAGGCCCGCCTCAGCCTGTGCACGTTACGGAGGAACGGGGCCACACGGTACCACCTCAGCCCACGTTTCGCTGGGTAAACTGCAGAGCTCCAGTCCCGTGATTAGCAACTCAAGTAACAAATTTCACAAGCAATTTCAAAGCAAGCACATAATTCTTCCTGATCACTCTTCTGAAACACTGAAAATGTGGAAATATTATTAGCAGCACGAGCTCCTGAGTACAAAAAAAAAAAGGTGAGGGGGAAACCAGTACACCCTGGTGATACCTCCATACACCATTCTGCAATAACTCTTTCAAATACCAACCTACCTTACACCAAATTAGGCAGGAAGACAATTTCTGAAAAGACTGAACTGGAAAAAATTAAGAAAAAATTTGCAGATAAATGCAATAAATCACTTTTCTGGCCAAGTATAGGATTACACTAATGGGCAAAGTAATTAGATTATGTCAGCATGAACTGATGTATTGATAGCTGAGCTCTCCAAGCTACCTCACAAATTTTAATATGAATGCTGAGACAATTTTCACACTCAAAGAAGCAATAGTTACAGCTCACATCATTAAAAATATATGAAAAATAGGATTCCAAGCATTATCCATGAATCACCTCACCTAGTCCCACAGGTTTTTATATGCCCGACTTGTGTGAGTGGTCACTAACACTTCCGGTGCTCCAAGCAGTATTGTTGTCCTCAGTCTCCAGGTCACTGGGCCCACAGTGATGCATCGGTTGCTTTTGAAAGCTAATTAACTAATTAGTTTTATTGATCAGATAATTATTTCATTTTAGGAAAAGAAGAAACAATATAGAACTCAGTAGTAATGCTGAGTATATCGTATCGCATGTGCTGTGGTGACAGCAGAAAGGGAAAATGTCTCTTCTAACACTGTGGGGGGAAGGGAACTCCACCTACTAGATGAGGATTTATCGACAGAAATCTCTTTCATTAAAGCAACTGATACAGTTGAAGA
>NW_010241437.1:0-7883 GCF_000690775.1 Eurypyga helias
TAAACCGCATCCCGTTGGACTCAGTAAGGGCCATTTAGGTTTTCCTGGAAGAAATTTGCTCAATACTATTATAGAGTTCATAAATTTAGAAAGACCCAAAGGATTTTTAAAAGAGAGATGCCCCAGGTAGGATCACTACCTGGCTCTAAGGGCAGCCAGCTCTTAAAAACAGAGGCAACAGCTTTCAAAAATCCCAAAATAACTAATGAAACACTTGGTGGTATGGGGTGGGGTGGGGTGAGTGCCAAAATCTGGGGA
Organism: Eurypyga helias; assembly: GCF_000690775.1. NCBI lineage: Eukaryota > Metazoa > Chordata > Aves > Eurypygiformes > Eurypygidae > Eurypyga > Eurypyga helias. Next base: position 259 of record NW_010241437.1, read on the forward strand.
AAACAAACAAAGTAACATACATACCTAATTTTTCCAACTATCTTGGTCTACTAAAACACACCACGTTTCCTGACAACAAACATCGCTTCAGTAAGTATAAGAGGAATTTAATCATGCGTGTATTCCTCAAGGGATGCTCAGCAGCTCCAAATCCTTCAGAAAAGGTAAACTACAGGACCAAATCAGGCTGCCTCTCTTCTAGAAATTAAACATGAAAATACAAACCAGAACAATAGTCAAGAGCCACAAAGAATTCCTAAGGTATTAGCAAAATAAATTCCCTTCAGTCCTTATTAGGAATATCTTGAGGATGGTTTTAAGAGGAAAGTCTAACCAAATATAAAAAAAATCTGGCTTATCCAACAAAAAACAAATGCTCACTGTTTGCCAAAAGCAAAAGAATTCAGTCAGATAAAAAATCCACCATACAAATGATGCAGGTTAAAAACTAAATTTAAGATGATAGTAAAATAGCTGCCAGTGTCTTTAAATTTTCAAGCGTGGAAATGTCAACAGAGATGAAAAAATTCAGGGAAAAACAAAGAGAATAGGTTACGGGCTTATTTATATCAGTGAAAGAGCTCTATGTGGCGTGACTAAGAAATGACTGAGGGGGTGCCAAATGTCCACAGGTCCCCAACACGGTCACGAGGAGCCCACGCTGGACTGTGCCACCAACCCAACCGACGGGAGCAGCACGGCATGGTTGTAAGACGAATGGGATACAAGAGCAACGTGACAAGACGGACAGAAAAGGAGGCAGGACCTTGGGACTGGGAACTGGAGAGCCACGCCAATGAGGGGGCAGGTGCCGTGCTGCTGGAGATAACACGTGCGTTCAACGTTAACAAGCTGAGAGGCTCCATGCCACTACCAGAACAACCCCAGGCTGGTCAGGAGAGGGGGTGACCCGAGGGAAACAACATCCTAGGAACTCAGCTTTGCGGAGGATATTATTGCTATCACGTCTCAGTATTTCAGCTCCAGAAAGGGACGTTTCTCCACCTCACACCTTCCAAATCCCTCCAAGGGTCTGGTGTTTGGCACATTGGCATGGGCTGTGCAGAAAATATGGTAGTCCCACAGGAGGCTTCTGAGTGCTGTCGTCTCTTCATACATGTACATTTGGCCGCCTTTTGGGTTTCAAGGAAACCTGCCTGGGTTTCCCACAGCTTCTCTGCTGGTCACAGTACAGAACTGAACGATCTGCTTCTCTTAAATTGGCCAGTTGGGACTTCTGGGGTTGGTTGGTTTGTTTCTTTTTAAAGACGGCTGCTAAAAGTCCTTCAGAGAGCACCACGGCTTATTAAATACCCTGCCTAATTATTAATAGTTTTCTCTCCTTCTGATACAGGATGAGTCTGAAGCACTTCACGCTCTGGGACTGAAAATCCCACAAATGGCCTTTTAAAGAAAGGGGAAACAGTTTAAATTGTTTTGCTTCTCAGAAACACTCAGCCCTTGGCCTGTCCCTCTATGGGGTGCAGAGTCCTCTCCTGAGGTTCGGGGGACCACGACTTCCAGCTCAGGCATGCACAGATGTTGTCCTCTCCGAATGCTGTGGACCTGGTGAAGACTGGTCAGCTATGAGAGAAGGCTGCAGAAGAGCTGGTGCTACCCCAGGGCAGAGCCTCCTGGGGTTACAGGAGCTGCTAGAGTATGTGACTGCCAAGGTCAGAACAAGCAACGTGGGGAGAAGAGGGAAAGATGCCACCAGCGAGCCTGGAGGAGGGTGAACTGAGAGAGAGGAAGGCAGGTGCAACCGCTTCTCAATACCTTCTCCTCCAGCTGGAAAGTCACTTCTTCTAAGACAGAGACTGAAACGAGCAGACCAGCTAAGCATCGTATCGGGGAAAACTGCACGCTGTCAGAGCTGGGAGACCTCCACAACCCAGCCTAAGGGACCTGCTGGAAACGCTCCTGCCTTCCTCCAGGCCAGCACCACAGAGCCCTTCCGCTGGACCTCCATCTCCAAGAGACCTCCCAGGCTCTCTGGGACCTCTACCACAGTGCTGTTAACACTGCAATAAAGATAAGATCCACCCGTGCCCTCACGGCCAGCTCAGAACCCCAGAAGGTCTGGGATTTTATCTCCGCTTCAGGAGCAGAGCGTGCTTTTCCACAGAGCTACATCTGTGCTGCAAGCGGGTTCCCCGGCTGGTGACAGCCCTGGTGCAGACGGGGGCTGAGCTCCAGCTGGCTCTGTTCCCTCCACAAACAGATGCAGTTCCTATATCAGGGTCTGATTAAAAAATCGCACATTAAGCGTAGTTAAGTCTGAAAACAAATCTAATGACTTTAAAATAAATAGCCAACGGAGGACTTGAAACTAAGATTCTTCCTTCCTCTGACACCCACCACATAAACAATAATAATTATATAAAACCGTGTCTAACACATGACTACACAAGGCTCTAGTGACCAAGAAAAGCACACGCTGCTTGTCAGACATAATTGCACATTTGGTTTTTCAATTATTTCTTGTCAAGATCCAGAGCCCACCATCTGAATGCTGACATTAATTATCGGTAAGTAGTTAGTTTTACAATAGCCTTATGGAGACTCCCAATGATCACGCTGAGGTCCGCAGCTCCCAACGTTGTTCCCACGCTGCCCTCTGGTCCCTCCAAGCCCTCCAGGACTGTCACACAGACCCACACCAGCAAGTGATACCGAATCTGGTCCACTGTGTGCAGAAGGGCCATCAGAAGAAGCTTGAAGAAACTTTCCAGTAGCCGGCAGCAAGGTAACAGATCCCCAGGCACCGTGCCTCATGCACAAGAGCCCACGTCACCTACCAATGCCATCTTCCAGCTGAGTCCCCTCCAAGCGCCAGCCGAGCGCGTGGCTCCTGCCGACACACGCTCCAACAGCTAACTGCCCGTCATGCAAGAAAAAATCCTGCCTTTTATTGGCTTCTAATTTGCTGCCTTTTAATTTTGTTGACTGTCTCCTTTTTTCTTGCGAAAGGAAGAAAGTAGTCTCTGATCTACCTTTTCTGGAGCGTTCAAAAACACGCACAGCTTTGTCATGTTGTGTCTTAGTTGTCACCTTCTCCAAGGCAAACAGCCATCTCTCTTCTAACTCCCTTAAAAGAAGGGTTTTTTCTGTGCTCCTAATAATTCCCTTCACTTTTTAAAATGTCCCGTTAACAAGCATTCTGTGAGGAACAGGAACCACACAAGTTAACAAGGTGGGAGAATAGCGAGTGCTTTCTGCCATCACTAATTCCCAGCTGCAAACAGCTGCACACACTGAACCGTGTTATTTCAAAGGCAGCAGACAAGCCCAATCAGAGCTGTGGGGGTGACAAGATCATAAAAATCCGGTGCCTTCAGAGCTTTAAATGTTTACTTGAAATGGAGTAAAATCAGTTCAGTACAATAAATAAATAAAAATGGGATTGACCCAATACTGTGGTCACCGCATTAAGATCCAGCATGTTACAGTAAAAAAAAAAAAGTTGCAGGAAGATAAAGTTGTCCTGGCAACCTGATTTTGCTTATATTTTTCACTGATATAAGCTAATCATTAAAAGCTTCCCCGATAGTTTGCTATCAGTGAGTTTCTAGCAGCAACTGCTTTGAAAACCACCTACCTTGTATCTCCAGCCACTAACGACCTCACAGATTTGGCAAAAGCCACATTTCAACCCTCAGTCGCTGACAGAGCTTTCCTGAAATATTACAGGTTTATTGTGTTTTTTTAAAACAGACTTTGTCATTTTCCTTTCTTTTGACCCTCTTTTGTTCAGTCCGGTAGATGCCAAAGTGGATTTTGTTTCCACTTTCTAAAAGAAAGAAGTGAAATCCAGCCTCTCTCTGTACGTACAGCGACAGAAGGACGTTCTGCCACCCCGACGGGCACCTGGGACCCGCCTTTGGGAAGGTGCAGACAGATGCTCAGGCGCTCGGCACCAAGGGCTCTTCCCGCACGCCTGGGAAGGGAGGATGCCCACAGGGGACACCCGAAGGGTCAGCTCCCGCACAGAGAACGCACTCACCCACCTGCTCTGCAAAACCCCTCGCCGAGAGCTAGAAAACTGAGTTAGATGTCAGAATAAAGAATTTAGGGGAAGGAAGCGATGCCTGGCTCCCTTCCCCTTGCTCCTCAGCCTACGCCCAGTTTTTATTCCAGCACCTCATTCAGGCTAATTCCCAGTGTCCCGAGAGTGAGCACGGCTGGAGTGCACAGATGAGCCACCCCAAAACTGGGAAAAAAGCTTTCCTCCAGTAAGACACCTGATGCCGGCACTGCTCCCCACTGCTGAGCCTGACCCAGCAGGCACTCCAGAGGCGTTCCGTGCTGGGCAGCACCACCGTACGGAAAATCTGCCGGTAACGAGGGTATTTCACCCTGAAAGGCCAAGCAGCAGAGCCGGGATGCAGGGCAGGGGTGGCGGCTGTCGTGGCAGGGAGCGCTCGGTGCATGTTCGGTGGCAGGATGCTCAGGGCAGGACTCACACCGCAGCACTTCGCAGATCAGAAGAACAGAGCGGAGTTCTAATGTGGAAGGATGGGCTTCACCGGAGGGATGAAACTTCAGCAGCGCTTTTCAAGTCTCCGGAGGGAACAGGAGGGTGCTCTGACATAGGGTTAGCAGAGAGACAGTATCGCTGGCAGTGCAAAGGGGAGGACACAAAATGCATCTCAAGCTGCGACGGAGGCAGGCAATGCGGGAGGGGAACGCTGGTGCTCTCTGCTTCGCTGTCAAGGGCTGTGGGTGCCTGGAAAAAAGCCTCGTGTCTCACCGGGGTCTGCTCCACGCAGTGCTGGTGGGCTGCATGGGCAGGGGACATGGCCCAGCCCAGCAGTGCTGACAGTCAGACCTCGTCTGGGCACACCGTCGGTGGTCTCGCTCCACATGGATCATGCTGATGCAGAGACGCAGATGCTTCTGCCACACCACCGCATCTTCACTGCTTGTGCCGCTGTGGCGTTCAGGGCCTGCCCACACCGCTGTGCCCTCTCGCTGGGGAAGGGGCAGGTGATGCTGAGCGAGATGATGCAGAACCTGTAGCATGCTGCCTTTTCTCCACGGCAGCCAAACTGGCTCTGGTTTTATATCGTCCATTGTCCCCCACCCATGCTGATGTATCCCACAAACGTTCCTTGGGAGCTCAGCAGTCCTCCCAGCAAGCCTCCCATCACCCACCACGTGATGGCATCTCCCTGACTTTTTAACCATCTTCTCCAACTCTGACAGATGTTTCCATGTTCCGCTGCTGCCCACTCCCCTTCCCAAGCCACACTATTCCTTCCTCATTGCATCTTCCATGTTGCTCCTGTTTCCACCCTGGTATCTCTCATCTCCTACATCTCCACCTTTTCTTACTACAAAACCTTTTAAACCTTGGAGGTGAGTTTGCCACTTCACTTGTGGGTGGGAGACAACCAGTAATAACCTCTGAGCATGCACAGGACCAGGTAAATCCAACTGTCACCAAAGCCACGCTTTGCTCCTAGCTCCCACCACCTCCCCAGCACTGCCTGGCACATCAGCACTGCTCTGCAGGGCAAACCCAGCTAAAGGAATTTGTGCCTGGCCAAGGAAGGAAAGCTGCCCCCTCTTGCATGCTTTCACAGCTCCGGATTGACTCCTCCAGACCATAGGGAGAGGGTCTAAGAAGCACCCTCTTCAGTGCTTCCCAGCACAGATGCCCTGTGGCATCAGCAGGAGATGGACAGGCAGCTCAGGGCTGACCCAACCTCATCACCACCCTCTCCTTTGTGCCAGGCTTTCCTCCCGCTGCTCGTGCTGGGGCTGCGTGCCTCCTTCCCGCACCACACACAGCTGCTGGGACACGCAGTCCAGGGGCCTGCCGCATGCCCCAGGCACCCCACCCACCTCCACACACCCTGGGGCTGGAGCAGTGCCCCTCACGTGGGACCTGACACATCCTGTACCCACCACAGCGGGGGCTGCGGGGACACCCCCCTCCTCTTCTCTTCCATGGGAACAGGGGAGTCTGCACTCAACCGCCGCAGGACGGCCCACGGTCTCCATCCACGAACCTCACCCTGCGATGGTCCCTGCATCGCAACGTGGGCATGGGGCTGGGGGGGGTCAGCCGTACCACTCCGCACTCATGCAAACCATCTCTCCTTAAAGCCCCCACAGCCAAAACTTTCCTTCTAGCATGCAGTCTTTTAGCAAAATCCAAAACTGGGTGTATGGATGCTGTACTCTAAGAGCTCCCCTTTGGCACCCATCTCCGAGATGCAGAGCTGCATCCCAGCAGAGCCCCATCTGCCCACCATCCCACCTCTGCAGAGAAACCCACCCACCTACCTGCTGGAAGAGCTCCTCCGCCCACTGCTGTTGCTCTCGTCAGCCTAAAGGGGCAAAAGACATCAAAAAAAAGGTTGGTTAGGTTAAGAAAGGCAAGGCTGCCCTCCAAACTCCTCCTGCTACCAGGCTGCACCCAAAATACCTGGGTTTTTCCATTCCGAGCTACAGACCTGCCCCGAGCTCAGGGCTGGCGGGATACACCGTGCACTGAAACCCCGGTGTGCAAGGCTGAGCAGGATTTCACACCCAGCCCCACCATGGAGGAGACTGACTCGACTCCCTCCAGCTGCCCTCGTGCAATTATTTCATTGTGCTTTACCGAAGTTTAAACAAGCCCTACTGTGCAAAAATATGCCATTTGCAGGAGAGAAATAAAGCAGAAATAGCCAAATTCAATGCTGTGTCCAAGCTGAGATGGCCCCACTCCCGAATTAGAGGGGCTGGTCCAGCGCACCTCCCTTCGCACCTCCCTTCGTTTTTCAGAACTTGCCTAATTGAGCCCCTCCAGGGCGTTGGAAGAGGCTGAGCAGGGAGCAACAAGGGTCTCCTCCTTTTCGCCTCCTTCCCCCGGCTCTCTGATGAGAAGCTTCCTTGGAAAGACAATATTATTCCAAACCCAGAAATTTTATTTCTGAATTTGTGCAAATACAAGTTAAAAGATATTAGCTGCATTTCACATTTTGTGCAAATGGCAGAAACAGGCAATTCATGTGCAGCAGGATGGGGGCTAGCCAACGATTTCGATAAAATAAACCCTTTTTTAATTTAAATGCTAATGCACTGAATTAAAATTTAATAACTGAGGAAATTGAAAAGCCGAGCAGGAATATTGGAAATAAATCCAAGCAGAAACAGCTGAAATTAAAAATTCTAGAGAGTGGGAGGATAGCAGCTAAGCTGTCTTATATGATTACTTTTTTTTTTTTTTTTTTTTTCAGAACGAAGGAGGGAAGGAAAAAAAAAATCCTATCTTTGGCTGGCTGTAGGGCAGTAAATCGAGAGTGCTGTGATTTATTGCTCAATTTTCCTGAGGGAAAAAGGCTTTCTTTCATGCTGAAATATTTCATAAATTTCAAGCCAGCATAAATTCTTAATTTAAAAGTTATGGAGGTCACATTTAGTGCACTGGTGCAATTCTGAAATCTTAAAGGAATAGCAACCAAAAATTGCAATTTGATTTTATTTTTTTCATTCTGCGTGTGAAATTTTGTTCAAAGGGATTCTCTGAGTCACACAAAGCAGAAACACGTCCTGCCTGCTGAAGGTTTAAGAAATCCACTGGAAATGAAGGGATAAAAATCTAATTCAATTACAAAAAGGTGGGTTTATTATTA
>NW_010241438.1:0-690 GCF_000690775.1 Eurypyga helias
AATACTATAATAATAATAGAATTGTAAGTCACAAAAAAAAAATCCGGTAACAAATAACTTTTCAATAAATACAGTAGTTTACTTACAAATTAAATAATCCCACCACCAGACCCCTGTCCAGCAGAATCCCCGCTGTAGAGAACAAGAGTAGTCAGAAACTGAGCAACTGGCTTTTGCGTTGTGATACACGATCCCAAGCTCCAAGAGACCGGCACTTAGTTTGGCCTCTTCCCGAAGGTGGCGGGAGCTTTCTCGGTGAAAAGTAGCAGAAACCAGGCTCCGCTTCTCAGACCAGGGCTGAAGGGCAAGTTGAGTCTTGCCCCAAGTCTTCCCATCACATCGTGAGGGGCTTTCTACATTGATGTCTTTTCTTTTCCACCTGGCATTCGTATGCCAATAGTGCTGTAACATTCTTCAAAAAAACCAGGTTGCGACAAGCCATCCTTCCGCGGTACAGGCAGGAAAACCCAACGCCAAGAGCTTTCTCCATCTCCCCGCGTCTGCGAAGTCTCCAGTTCCAAACCCACCAAGCCAAGGTCTTTCCCCGCGTGGCAGCGCAGGGTGTCCGAGGGCAGCTCACGTTTTCGGGCAGAAGAGCTTGCTGAGGAAGTTGAGGATCTTCTGCCGCAGGTCCCAGTTGTCGCCTATGCTGCGCAGCTGCTGAGCGCAGCGCGCCACCTCCGCCCGCTC
>NW_010241439.1:0-3085 GCF_000690775.1 Eurypyga helias
CCCCACTCCCCTATCCCCTCGCTCCTCTCTTGTCCTGGTTTCTCCACCCCCCACCCCCCTCTCTTTTCCAAACCGGTCCTCCCGGTTAGCGGTAACTAAACAGCTCCGATAAATCTGGCTTAAAACTAGGCCGAGGCAAAATTAAAAGCATTCCTGAACAAAGATGGCAAATCGTTCAAAGGCCTTGTTTAACAGTAAGCAGTTTATAATCCATCAATATTTGTTGCCTTTCATGCATGAAAAATAGTATATGCATTGTATTAAAATGACTCCTAAATTTGCACAATATTGTAATGTAGCAAATGCAGTATTAATATCGATTTGAACATGGGATAATTTATTTAGACAGGAGTATCTAATTTGTATGCAGGGTGGTCGGAGACGTGTACTGTGACTGCCCCCTTTTACTTCCAGTGCAAATGCAGTCTCGCAGGGTTGGAGGGAATATTTCTTTGCAAAGGATAAAGTGCAGATCTTAAAACAAATGGAAGATTTACTGAATAGCCAGCTCGACATTTTAATGTATTTTATCTTAATAAGTCTTCCTGATGGAAACATGTTTTTCAAAAGTGACAAAGAGACCTGCTGGCGTTTATCAGGCTGATTTAACTCTGCAGCCTGCCTGCAGACTCCCAGACTTTCCCTTCCCATTCATTTCAGGGTGCTCATCAATAAACAGGGACCGTCAAGGAGAACCCTTCTTTTTTATTATTATTACTATTATTTTTTTTTTGCCAGACCCAACTTTTGAGAGGTTCTTCCCAAGCAGATGGGGGCCGGCATGTGCCTCGGCCCTTCCACCCGCCAAAGGCCCTGGGAAGGTGATTGCCCCAGATGGGGATACATCTGAGGAAGGGGAGTGTGTGGGTGCTTTTTTTTTCTCTCTCTTTCTTTCCTTACCCCCACCCCTCTTCCTTCGCCTTCCCCGTAACAATCGACTTTGGCTAGAAACGAGGTTAGTGGCTTTAGAGGAGCCGTTCCTTGACATACCTTAGGAACCAATGTAATAACTCGATCTTTGCAAGGGGAAAAGTCCCTTCCTGCAGCAGACCGGGGCGTGAGTGGGGCTGAGGAAGGGAACAATAATATTATTTTGGTGCAGGATCGCACGGGGCACCTCAGAAAATGGAAATACAGCTGTCAGGAGTAATCTACCCCTTACCCCCATCCGCACATTTCCACTTTTCACTAAACTTGTTTTGATTGCTTAGCCAGAGGGGAATTCGTGGGAAGCCTTTCTCAAAGTCATCCAACTTTTAAACAAACTTTGACTGATGGAAAAGACATTTTTAGGCATATTGTCCTAAGTCGTTTGCTAAGGACTGAGTATTTGAAGCTGGCATGGGTTTCTCCTGCTGTGGTTTTTACATTCAATCTCCGGATAGCATGTATTTAATCCGTAAAATTCTGGACACTGTCCAACGACTGGGTCGTGACCCAAAACCTGCTCCTTTCTTGCCTCCTCCTGTTTGGTCCCCCTGCCTTTTTTTTTTTTTTTTAATTCTCCCCAAACTTTAGACCTATCAATTCCTGCACCTACCTTTTTCTGCTCATAAATAAACGTTTCCAGGAAGGGACCGATCCAGATAACATAAATCCAATAAATCTATTTGCACCGCAATAAGAACTTTGATTTCTAGTTAGATGCCAGCTGATTACATCTATATTTTCTGAACACTAAACTCTTCCGAACACGTAACATGAAATACATTCCCACCACTACAAAGGGGAAGGCTGGAGTGTGCTGAACAGTAATGGTTATTTATTTACATAATTTCCTTTCCATAGACTGCAGGAAGAAATATAGAGCTTTCCCTTATTGACACACTGCCATATAAAAAAGTGAGGCACGCAGAGGATTTTCACATTAGCCCACTTTCTCAGATGGAATAATAATTCACCTCTGGTAAACACGGATTGCATTATTTCTTCCACGGATTGCACCTCTCTGGACTCCATAATCTAATAGAGCTCTGCATCCCTTAATTGCTATTATTTTTAATCCGGTTCTGAGGGGAGAGTTAAGTCTTCCCACCGCCACCTTTAAGGATGCGGAATAAAACACGGGTAAAGGCATATGCCAGACCGTTTAAAATAATTAAAACTCAATAGATATTATCGGCATGAGAAAATTCTGGGCGTTTGGAGGTCCAAGGCAAAACCTAAGGCGTCTTTTTCTAACACCCCCTGCCCCCTCCCAGGCTGCTGCCTTTCTGGCAAGCAACTTCCCCGTCCACATTGTCCAGTGACCTGCAGTTATAGGTGCGCTTATCATAAATATCTGATAAATATTTTACTAACCTTAAGGGTATGACATATGGGGCATAAAGAAAAAAAGCCCTGCTAGGGTGTCAGTAAGACCCTTTCATATTGCATTGTTTGGAAGTTGAATAGGATCCTAATGCATAATGGGCAGATAATGCATGTAAAATAGCAAGATATATGTAAATATGGAGTGTGATTTGTGGCAATCAACATATGAACAGGCCTGTGTTTTTGATATATATTGCAAACAAGAACAGGCCCGAGCTTTTGATAGATGTATATGTTGCAACCTGGTGCTTTAGATGTTGCAAAATATCGTTGCATTAAAGGTACAGTATGGATTAGCGGAGCAGACGGGCTCAGATAATTGTGTATCTGAGGGATGCCAAGTCCGCAGCTCAGGTCAAAGGTTCTCCTCCTCAGAAGTTCCTGAATTGTGGCTTGTTTTATTTGTGTCTTTGCTCGAGGCCATAGTATTGTAGATGAAGGTATTCAGAAATCTGTGTAAAGCCAGTTCTTGACACGGGAAGACTTAAACTTCAAAAATGCAGTTGCGACAGATTTCTTCCTTTTTTTTTCCTTTTGGGTGGTGTGTGTGTGTCTGTGTGTAGGGGTGCTTTGAATAATTTGTTGTGTCTTTCCAGGGTCATAATTCTACACTCACAATTTTGCAACGTTCTTTCGGGGCCATTAACATGCATTAATTCGTATACGGATCTATATATTAGCAAAGTCTGGCTTTGATCTGTGTTAAACCGCACTGCCAGCTGACTGCCTCCCTCTGATCCTGATGTGGGTTGTGGGTTGGTTTGGTTTTTTT
>NW_010241440.1:0-3859 GCF_000690775.1 Eurypyga helias
GCTGCCCGACAAGGAAGGCGGCCAAGGCCCGTGTGGGAGCGGGTGGGCAGAGCGGGCCGCGGCCGTTCAGTCTGGAGAGGAGAAAGCCGGGGTGCGGGAAGAGGAGGTCTTGAGAGATCTCTAGGAAGCGGGAAGGGAGCAGTCTGCTCGCTGCGGTGGTGGGGAAGCAGGGAGCCGTTAGGCTGCTGCAGGCCACCCGTGGGAAATGGTGTTGGCGCCTGCGAAGTGCTGGAGGTTTCCCAAGGCAAGGGGTGTGGGTGCTGCGTCAACAGGCCTGTTTAACGAAAGACGGCGTGTTAATTCCTGGCAGGCAAGAGTAAAAAAATATTGCTCTCTTCCCAAACCTTGGAAGGGGCGTGCACTAAATGATCTCCTCGAGGTCTTTTCCAGCCCCGTTACTTTTCCTTCTCTTGACCATCCAAAGTTCCTTGTGAATTCCTTCCCATTTTTCTAATTAGCTGTCCAGGCTTATGAGGACCTTATTATCACATAGCTGTCACTTTGGGTACCTGAGTACCTTCCTATGCCTTTAGGCTTTAGACACTTTATGTATTCTTTGGAACGAGATTTACAGCATCCTGTAGGTGAATTGGAAAACCTTGTCACGTGCTAAGCTGCTCACGGGCTCGGTATTAAGGATGTGGAGCAGACATGGTGGGTAAACAGGGCAGGCTTGCTCTGTCCGTGACCACCTCAAATGCGGTATGACATAGGTAACTCTATTGTTCAACATTCAGAGAAGATGCGACGTTTTCTCGTATGAGCCCTTCCAAGTACCATCACCTTCTCAGGGGCTGGGAGAACGGCCTCAAGGTTTTGGTTTTGTTTGGGAAAAATATTTGGTCTGTACTGCATGTCTGTTATAGCAGGATCCTGCCGGGCTGGAAGACCTTTAGATTTGTCTGCAAACTGTCCCAAACTGTAAACGTATCTGTGAACAGTGCCTTGCCTCTTGCTCCCTGGCAATGAAAAGGAAGCGTTTTGTTATTAATTCATTTCAACTATGCTTAATATGAATAATAATGATCTCATTAAGGGCTGACAAACCTGTCCTTTTTAGAAACTTTATTTTAACATGTGATGATTTGAATTTCCATAGATAAATTAAGTTCTAGCTTTGAGTAAGTACAAATTTGTAGATAATTAAAATCAGGATTAGTGAGAGAAGAGGTGAAGAATGGGGGTCAGATGCAAACCGCCATCGGTCAGGCACCATCGGTTTTGCTCTCACATTTTTGTGCTGTTCAGAACAAAATTTTTGATTTTGCTGGTTTGAACAAGCGTTCAAATAGTTTGGTGCACTGGGTGACTCATTTTTAAGCACAGTCTTATCTCAGTGACAGTGATAAAATCTCTCTCTTAACTAAAAGGTTTAAACATATACTTAACATCCTGCTAACTTTGTGGGAGCATTCCACAGACACCTCAAATAAGTGCAAGGGGTTTAATTTAGTTTAGAAAATGTATTCTTTGTGTTTTGTTGTAAGGGGATATGTATATATATCCTTCTAAATTTTTTTTTTTTAATTTCCTTATAGATAGTGATTTAAATATTATTTCTATGTCTCTTACCTCTCTTCTGCTCATTGCCTATCTAATCTTCTGGCACCCATTTTGTATGGGTGATAAAAAGGTGATTTGGCTTAACGTGGTTTGAAATGGAACTGTTATTCTTGGAATAAAGTAAAAGGCTTGAGGAAACATGCAAAATTCATGTAGCTTCATTGTTCAAGGAATGAGATGATCATTTATGAGAATTCCAGGGCTTAGAAGTTGTTTCAACCTCTGGCAGATTGCAGTGGTCCCCAGCTTGAGACCTTCCTGAGATAAAGTCAAGGGTAAATGGAAGAAAATGTAAGCTTGCACACTTCTGGTTCAGGTAATAAAGAGTTTTATTTCTTGCTGCTGGCATGGAACACCATTCATGCAAGTTTATCCCTTTTTAATGTGCCATCATAGTGCTACTGCCAGCCTAATGTTTTTAAAATTCCGATCAGACCTAATCCTTCCTATTCAACATCTTTCTGGTTAAATCAAAAACTATGCAGCTTGTGTTTCAATGGGAGTTATTTAGCACAGTGTGGAAGCGGTAGGATTTGCACACAGGTCTGGTGTAGCGACCCAGGGGTCCTACAAGGAAGCTGGGGGGGACTTTTTTCAAGGGCCTGTAGTGACAGGACAAGGGGTAACGGGTTTAAATTCTAAGTGGGGAGGTTTAGATTAGATATCAGGAAGAAGTACTTCCTGGAGAGGGTGGTGAAACTCTGGCACAGGTTGCCCAGAGAAGCTGTGGATGCCCCATCCCTGGAAGTGTTCAAGGCCAGGCTGGATGAGGCTTTGAGCAACCTGGTCTAGTGGAAGGGGGCCCTGCCCATGGCAGGGGGGGTGGAACTGGATGGTCTTTAAGGTCCCTTCCAACCCAAACCATTCTGTGATTCTATGACCTTCGAGGTCTAAGCAAGGGGCTTTTGGGGCTAGATATCAGAACTCAGAATTAACTGTATCTTGTGCTTTAGTAAAAAATTGCTGAAATTGTGCCTAGTGTATCATTCTTAGCTGCTGGTCAACAACAGTGTACCATGGCATGTTCCCTTGTAAGAGACAGTAATGAAAAAGCCTAAGGCCAGATACCTAGGTTTCCCATAAGGTGAAATGAGTCTGATGACAAGTGGTTTAGTTGTGTTTGGGTAAAAGTGAAGAATGCCTTTGCTACTCGGTGATTCCTATGGACTAATACAGGTTTTAGCATTTATGGTCTGAGTATGTACACATCTTGGAGACCTTGGCTGTTGACCAGCTTGGTACTCTTTTGGTCCCCATAATTATTGGATCCATATGCTGCCAGCGATTCTCCTGGTAACAGATGATCAGTGAAATGAAGAGCCATTGTGTCTGTTTCCCTTTTTGTCAGCTGTCCCAGAGGTGCAGAAAGGTGCTTATTGTAGAAGTATGATCTTGTCCTGATGAAGAGCTCAGGAACGCTGCTGGAATGTGGCTATTCTGTGAGGTTTCTTTGGTCATTTTTAGAAATAGGACCTCCATCTCCTGAGGTATTGAGGCTTCACCCTGTAGCTTGAAGGAAGGAGGGAGGATGTTAGGCTCCAGCAGGGTTCATAAACCCCTGGAGGAGTGAAAAAATGTAACTACTATCTACAGTTCCTGTTGTGAAAAGCTCATTTAACTTCTTTTTGAAGGAGCTGAACCTTTCCTTTAATTGACAGTTAAAAAAAAAGAAATGGAAGTGCATTTTGCAACTGTGGTATCTTAGAGTATGTTGAGGATAATTGGGGTGGAGAGGAAAAAAAATGTGGAGGTTCTTCACAACTATTTGGAATTCCTTGAATTTTGCAGTACAAGGTGCAAAGTTTCCCAGACAAGGTACAGAGGAGGTAAGGAAAAGCCAAGGCTCTGCTGCACATTTGCGAGATGTGTCAGTGGGCTGGTTCCCGTCTCTTGCGGTATTTCAAGGCCTTACAATGGGAACCTTCTCTGAATCTCCTTCAGTTCCCAGCCAGTCAGGGTAACATCTACTGTAGCTACCAAGTTTCCTCCCTGATCTGTCATCACTATTTCGCTGTTTAGGAGGGGAGAACCCTTGATTATTATGGGGTGGTTGTTGTGCAGTCATGAGCTGAATTCCCCTCCTCCAAAAGTCAGGAGCAGAAACTGGCAAGTAATGGGCACGTACTGAGGGGCCTGAAGCTTGTGAGGAGCCCTTGTGAGAAGCCTCCTCTCGAGGTAGAGCAAGGCAAGCATTTGAAAGTGGGCAGTTGCCACTATCATAGTGCTGTATTTGTGAACATAAACAGTTTCTAGGTCTTGCCACCCTGAAAATGAGAAGACTGCAGGGATGGCCGGA
>NW_010241440.1:3890-17391 GCF_000690775.1 Eurypyga helias
CTGCTCTGACAGGAGTGGTGCTTCAAAAATGACAGGCTTTTTGGGAGATACACTAATTCCCTCTGGTTTGCAAGGTTTTTAAGACTGCCTCTGGCTGATACTTTGTAGAGGTATTCTGCAGAAGCTGGATTCCTTCTGGATTAGCTGTGTATTTATGCCCTTGCGATGACTGCCATAGTTAAATCTTTGGTGGAAAATAACTAATTATGATTACCTGCTTTATGTTTAGACTTATGATTAGAGTTACTGGATATCACACGTGGATATTGGCCTTTAAGATGTGGCTGAAATGAAGCCAGAGTACAAACCCAGTAAAGTAGGACAGTTACTTTTCATAGCTCATCTGGAGTTTCCATGCATTGTGCTAGTTACAGCAGTGTGTGCTTATGAGAAAATGAGAGTTAGAAACTAGAGATACTTCTCTGCAGTGATATAGTTGGCAATAATTCCAGCACAGCCAAAGTTCCCTGCAAATAAAGGTTGCAGTCCTATGAATTTACTTTTATTTTAAAATTGCTACTGCAATTGTTGTAAGTGCTTGGAAGGCAAGATTAGAACATTATTAGAAATCTGTCCCTTGGGGCACGTCTTTTATGGTATTACCAGTGGGAAAGAGGTGGTTGGGGAGGGAAGCATTTGTACTGAAACAGCAAGGTCAGAAAATATTTTTTTAAGTAATACACTACTGAATGTATGGCCTGGTGCTCCTTCACTGTCACAGAAAATGAATGGCATACTGCCTACTGAAGGGTTTCTTTAAGTGCACTCTTACCTCCCTTTTTGGTGCACAGGCAGTATTTTTTTTTTTTTCCCTCTAATAATTTGTAAGGCATTAGGTATAATAGTCTCCAGCTGAACCGATCCAAACATGGCAAATATTTATGGATGTTCTGGTGAACTAGGAGGTACTTTTTGGCTTTTCAGCATTCTCTTCCCTGGCAGTTTGTCACACGGCACCTATGAAGAACTGTCTTCGTCTCACTGACAATCCATACAAAACAAACTTTTCTTTCTGTTCATTTTTAGTATTACGAAGTGAGTTTGCAGCAGCACTCCAGCTGTGAAAGGAGTCTCTAATATGCTGTAAGACTGAGAAGGAAAGCAGGGAAAGACCTAGTTGAGACCACCTATCCTGTGGTCCTTGTTAACTGTTTGGTCTTGAAGCTATCATTGATTGTTGGCATGATGTTAAATCTACACAAGCAGTGACAGCAGTTCTGCAGAGCTAGTGTCATTGTCTGCCCATGGATATATGGGGATCTGCCTTCTGACCCCACACAGTTTCTTGTTAGGCGTAAAACCTTTTAAGAGCTCTGTGCTAGCTTGTGATGGATAGTGTGATCCTCATTCCATGTTTTCCAGTAAAGTAGTGCTTTCCAAGATGAAAACCTTTCTTGCCACACTATTTTGATTTAAATTATTCTCTGAAATTTTATTTCCTCAGGGCTGGAAATTCTATTTAAAGAAATTTTTAATTTTCTTGCTGCTTTAGTTTACTGTATCTGCAGCCCTTGTCTAGCTGCTACACAGAAACAAGTAAGCTCTCATCAGGTTCTTTCAAATCTTCAGTCTGCAAGGAAGGGTTTTTTCATGCCCTTCCCTTTGAAAAGGTGACTTTCCTGATAGTGAGGTGGTACAACAGGCCAGCACCCCGGAAATACCAAAATAGATGCAGGCTGGCTGGGATAGCTCTGAGGTTTTTTTCTTCCCTCTCCTCAGTGAAAATGTTTGCCAGTTTTAATTATGAGCTCTGGATGTGCATCTTGAGATTTGCAGCATCTGGAGCATGGTGCAATGATTTCTATTCTGTGTGAGGCATGCAAATAAGTATCAGCTTGAACTTGTTCCCTATTCCTAATGGTATCTGCGTCTTTTCTGCATGTACACTGCCTCATCAGCCCATACAAATATGTGCCTCCTTGTCTGAACGCAACAGACGTTTTCAGACTCCCTTAGTTTTTAAGGCAGAGGGTTGGATTCACTTAGGGGCAGACTTTACATGGCTCCAGTGGTTGAATTCTTGAATGAAATCAATATGTTCTAATTGGATAAACCCAAGTGAGTCAAGCAGCTACATACGATAGGAGCTGAAATGGTTTGCTTATTGCTAATGTTCATGGATGATGTTTTTCATAGTACCAAGTTCTTGTTCCCACTTCCCTGTCCTGTCCGTCACTTCATATATTGCTGAGGGTAGCTCTCGAAATGGAACAGCTGTGCCATCTTGCCTCCAATATTATTTCAGTCGTCACTGTTTTGGGATAAATTTCACAAAGTGTATCGCACATACAAACATTTAATTGAACAAATGGGAAGCCTCTCCAGTTAAGAAAGCTTTGCAAATGACAAGTAGTGTCCAATTTCCATTCTAATGGTTACTCCGGGGCTTTAAAATATGTGTGAATTCATCAAGCAGGGGCTGAATGTATATTTGAGGCAGATGGCTTGGTTCTGCAAAGAAGAAATGTAAGTGTCTTTTACTATAAATCTTACTTTTTTTGGCAAAGGGTTGACATAATAAAGATGTGAGTATTACTGAGAATGCTCTTTAATAACTATACTACCTTATGTTTTCCCTCAAGAATATGGTTAACTGACTAGAAAAATGTATCCTGAATTTTTATGCTTAACTGTAACAAACAATTTAGAAACACCCCTTTCTCCCTCTAGTAAAAAGACTGAAGAGTGGGCGGGTTATTAAGCAAAAAGGCAAACAACAGTCCTTAGAGAAATGTTGCAACTTCTGGAAGGGTGTTGGGCCTCTTGAGAAATGCAGCTCAACTGCACGCCATGTCCTTGTCCACCAGAGGAACTCCTCCTTA
This sequence comes from Eurypyga helias, assembly GCF_000690775.1. Taxonomy (NCBI): domain Eukaryota; kingdom Metazoa; phylum Chordata; class Aves; order Eurypygiformes; family Eurypygidae; genus Eurypyga; species Eurypyga helias. The sequence continues at coordinate 6,713 of NW_010241440.1, forward strand.
GATTCTCAAATTTTTAAGGCAGCTAGGAATTAGGCAATTGGAAGGCATTTAAAATGTTTCTCTTAAAGCTATGCTTGTGCTTTTTGCTCAGAGCTTCAATGCCTTATACATCTTAATGCTCATGAAAGCTCATCTATGAAGCAGAATATTTCTCAGCCATTAACACATAATGGCTAACATAAACAGTGGGCAAAGTGGCAAGTGTTACTGCTTGCATGGGAGAGGAATGTGACTATGGGACGAATAAGGTGGGAAGGTCTTAAGAATTTTGATAATGCTCATTTTCATTCAACCATGCATGGAAGTAGAATGTCTAATGTAGGTTTAGCTGTTGTCTGTGACTTTGAGACATGATATTTTACTAGTGGAATGAAACATGAATAAGTGTAACTTTGTCAGTGTGCTTTATCTGCATGGAGAGAACAGAACTTGCTGGCAGGAGCAGTAAGGATAGACAGCCCAGATCTGCAAACTGAGAATGTCTGCTTGTTTGTCACAGATTTGGTCAAAGCTGCATGCTCATCACACCTTTCTTGTCACGATTTACTGATCTATACTCCTTGCCTGATGTTTTCTTTCCACAATATACTCTTACAATTTTGTTTCCTCCTACCTAAGGATTTGGATGTATGGATAGATTTTGGATGGACTTTGTGGATTCTGATGTTCTTAGGACTGTAAAGATGTTACCTTGGTAGTCTTCTGGGTTCTCTAAGTGGAAACTTATGGACAATTGAGTTCTGGAGCCCTTTTTTTAGTCTGTTATAAAAATAAAGTTAGATAGGAACAGAGGACTACATGTACTGCCTACCCTGGGAACCATCTCTCGACATTAAACACAAGAAGACTTGAATTAAGTCCTAAAAGTTGCAATAACTATTAAAAATCCCACAACAGTTTTTCCCCCCACCTCTCAAAAAGAAGAGTAATCTGATATAAAGTCTGGGCTTGTGTACTTGAATATATATACTTCTGAATACTTGCATATGTCTTAAATTTTAAAATACGCCTGTCAGAACTTATTTTATAAGAACAGACTTGATTATTGAGTCTTCAAATGACATTTTTTTGTTGTTACCTGGGACAAGTTTTACTAGAAAAAAGAAATACTTGATGGAAACCCTTGACAGAATCCTTAACTATGGTAGTGTGGGCAGGCACCAACCCAGTGTTCATAACCCTTCTCAGTAATTCTTACTGTAACTGTAATAAGCAGGTATTGACTTCTGTTGTATTCAGCATCAAGATTCATTGACCTGAGAGGTAAATATTGGTGAGAGCAAAGACAGGGTCAATATAACCCTCAAGGGATTGTTAATCTTCTGTAGACTGAAAAGGAAGTCAATACTGGTATTATTACATGATTCCAGTATAAAAATTTCTATTATATGCACACACAAAGGAAAAGAGGGGGGAACCCTCCACCCCCAGCCAAAACAGAAAAGTAATGTAGCTATTTTGCTGGGCCCTGTGTGTAGCATTTAAGTCATAAAAGTTGATTACTTTTATAAAATACTCTGAAAGTACTTTTCTCTTGTGATGGGTTTGGACCAAAAGCATAGTAAGACTATGAGATGCGGTGAGAGGGAAATGGAACAGCCCAGGTATTGCTTTTTCCACCTGGTGCATCTAACCCTGCCAGGTGTTGTCATCTTAATGCAGCAGGCTGTTGGAGCTGCTGCCATTGCTCACCTCAGAAAGACGAAGCCCTTGCTGGTTCCCAGGCTCAAGGGCCACAGTGCTCCCAGTGAGGCAGGATCCTGCCTTAAATGGAGCTGGTAAACCGGTCTGTGCAGTGTCTCCTGGTCAGTCTTCTTGAGCAGTTCCCTGAATTTTAATTGAATCTCAGTTTTGAAGTGTGCATGTTCTTGGTGTCACCTTGCTACCTGCTTGTCCCTCCTGAGGCCTCTACTCAGTTGTTCTACTCCGATCGCTCTCTATCTCCACTTGGGTGGAACCTCAGAAACAAGCTTACTTTACGAATATTGCATAGTTCTGATTACAATGCCTTTTGAAAACAGCGATTAGCTTTTGAAGAACTTGATGAATGTGTTTTGGATGGGCTCTTCCAGCAGTAATATGGCACAAAAGAACCGTGGGGTCACGGCGATGGCGAATAACTGCTTAAAGGACGTACGCGAAGTATGTAGTCTTGTCATTGCCATAAGAGGTCAGTGGTCTGGAAGGTGCTTCTGGGCTTGGGAAATGAAAGAAAAGCCATCTTGAGATCAAAACATCCTTGTGTAGCATTGTTCCTGCTGTGTGTGTCTGAAATGGGATTTGCCTTTTGATGGAGCGTGCTGCTAGCCCTGCTGCTGAGGTTAGTGAGTTTGGTCACACTTCTTGATGTGCTTTCTGAGGCAATGTTGTCAGCTCCTAAACAGCTGGGCAAAGATAGCTTTTCACTAGGAAACAAAATTGGCTGTTCCTGATTCATGGTTTGTTATTCCTCTTGTACGGATAAAGCAGCTTAAAGTTTCACTCATTCACTTGGGGAGTAGAAATAATGTTGTGTGACTTGGGAACCTGCTCAAACACACTGGATCATAGGTAGGGAACAGTAAAAGCAAACAAGCTTGCAGACAAACCCTTAGGGTGAATTTTCTTCATATAAATTATTCAGTGAGTAATTTGCAAACAGCAAATACATTGGGAAAGAATGGGTTTGGTTTGTGAATGACTCACAAAGAAAAAGTAGATTTGAAATCACCAGACCATTTACTCACAAAAAGTAATTGGACTGACTCTTGTTCTCCCTTAGGATAATCTGTAACTTTAAAAATTTATGTGTATTTTTTAGAGATACATTGAACTCCAGTTGTTACAGTTGGTAACGTCTACTTATCTACCCATCAGTCTATGCACACACATGCTCTGTGGTTGCTATTTGCATAAGAATTTTCAATTCAATTCTGAAAATAGGAATATAAAACTTAAAATATCAATATCCACATCATTTACTGGCACTAGTACTCAGAAATATCATAGAAATATAGCATGGTTTGGGTTGGAAGGGACCTTGATCACCTAGTTCCAACCCCCCTGCCATGAGCAGGGACACCTTCCACTAGACCAGGTTGCTCCAAGACTCATTCAACCTGGCCTTGAACACTTCCAGGGATGGGGCATCCCCAGCTTCTCTGGGCAATCTGTTCCAGTGCCTCACCACCCTCTTTGTGAACAATTTCTTACTGATATCCAGTCTAAATCTGCAGCCTTTCTTGGCCTCCTGGGCTGCCAGCACACCCTGCTGGCTCATGTCCATCTTTTCATCTCCCAGTACCCCCAAGTCCTGCTCAGGGCTGCTCTCTATCCATTCTCCATCCAGCCTGTTGTGCTTGGGACCATTCAACATGGAGTGCAAAAAGGGTGTTGTTGTTACTATTTATCTAGATATATGTTAGAAACAACTGTAGATGGTTAGAAAACAAGAAACACCCTAATGCTTTCTGTCTGGAATTACTAGAGCTGAAAAATAGAAACTACATCATTGTGACTAACTTTATTAAACCTTGAGTTTCAACAAGTCAGTGTTTTGTGGAAATTTTGGAGAAGGAATGATACTTCTGTAAAATATTCTGATTTGAGTGTTTTTTGAAAGGAAGGGGATTGCTTGTTTTCATCTAGCTTTTTCGAGTAGTTTCCTGACACACTGTAGTCATGGGATTACGTTCCAAAATGCAAAAAAAAGAAAAAAAGATATGCATTGTTTCTACTATTGTGGCAGGGCTTCTACTGTCTGACATCCCTATTTAACAGTAATAACAATGAATTGTTACAGTTTTTACAAGATTTGGGCAATTCCTCTTTTCTGAATTAAAATTACTTGTATTTTAGGCGAGGAAAACTTGATCATAATGGTGATGTGCTGAAACATCCACTTTTAGATCAGTCCTGCATTAAGGAGGTAGACATACTAGTGACAAGAAAACATTGAAAAAGACTTTTGTACAAAAGCTTCCTAGACGGGAAACTCTACCCCGAGTGTTTATTGCTCTGTATGCATTTGCATGTGCCTTTCAGCGCTGTAAATTGTGAAGTGTATGTCCTGTTAATCTGTCATGAGAATATCATTTTGTCAAAAATTGATCAGCAGCCCATTACGGATTCTTGCATTTACCTTTCACTGTGGAATGGTAGCACAGGTTTGCTTGAAAGATTGTTGCACAATCCAGGTCTCTTTCTTTCTTAAATACAAATGAGACTGAGATACGAATAACCTGGTAAAAGAGAAGAAGTGCTTTTTCTAAAAGCCCAATATTTCAGTGCAAAGCATTCATTTGTCCCAGGAGCTTCTTGTTGGGAATGCTGTCGCTGTTAGCCCTAAATGGATGTTCAATTTCCCTGCTCAGAGCAATGCAGCTAAAGAATGTTGCACGAGTATGACAGTGTGAGTCAGACATGCGGCACTGGAGTAACAAATTCATGTGCTGAGCTCAATGTTAATCAGCTTTTACCCTCTGGATTCCTCAAATTTGCTTTTAAAGTACATGCTATCCATTTTGTGTAAAGAGCAGCTGTGCATTTCCAACATGTGGTGTAATCAGGAAAGTCCAGAAGATAGTAAAGTAGACGTTGCCCATATCTTATTAGGGTTTGCAGCATATGAATAGCACATACAGTAACTCTCTCCACTTTTCTGTCTGTTGCTTTGGAATGTCCCATCTCTCTTCTTGCGCATTACAGTGAGCAATCTGTAGCAGTTTCATTTTGCTTCCATTTGTCAGACTCACTGTTCCTTTCAGTTTTCACCTTCTTGTGTTCTTCGTGACACTAATTCAGAAGCGGTTAGTTACCCCCAGGCTTGTCTCATGTTCCTTGTTTTAACTTCTGAAACAACATAAGGTCTTTTTCTTTTCTAGCATGAAAGCCAGAAATAGCTTTATTCTGTTAAGGTTGCTTGGAGGGATGGACTTTCATAGAATCACAGAATGGTTTGGGTGGGAAGGGACCTTAAAGATCATCTAGTTCCAACCCCCCTGCCATGGCCAGGGACACCCTCCACTAGACCAGGTTGCTCAAAGCCTCCTCCAGCCTGGCTGTAAAGACACTGTTTCCTCGCTGTTGAGTTTGCTTTAGGGACTTAGGGCAGGCTGAGTGTACTGTCAGTCTTGTAAGAGCCCTGTTGTGTGAATTCAGTTTGCTTATACTTTGGTGACAGCAGCCAGTGTCAAAGTGTTAAGACCCATTTCCCACGTGGTAGGCTGTGTTTATAGTGTGTGTTAAATCTAGGTCTGGATCCTTGGGCCACATAGAACTCCCTGTTCTGCTTACAGAGGCTGCAACCTCAGACTAAAATGTAATCCAAGTCTTTAGTTCGTTGGGTCTTTTTTTTAGGTTATCCACATCAGAGGCTGACTGGGCTTTTGCCCTTGGTGTGCTGTCTTTGTCTTCCTCCTGTGCACTGTCTGCCCTGGACAAGGAAAAAAGCAGCGTAAGTTTGTGTGCATACTGACACAATATTCACTTGGATCTCCCTTCCCCTCTCCTAATCCAAGACCTTGGAATAAGGCTTAAGAAGTTCTCATTAGGGCCTTGAGGTTGGAGAAGTTTTTAATTTCACAACTCCCTCATTGTTCAATAAAATGAAGTGGCCAGAAGTCAGAAAAAGCTTAGTTGAGGTTGACAAATAATCTTTATTTCTGTAGCACTGTGATTATACCTTGTATCTGTTCTTCACAGATACTGAGCACTCCAAATACTGTTGGCAATTGAAGTAACTTCTAATGCTGCATGGCCAGAAAGCTTCTGAATAATGAGCCAGTAACACAGGGAAACATTGGGTGAAAAGGTTATTTCCACAGCTTCACGTGTGCCAAAGGACAGGGTTAAATGGAAATCACTGGCAGCTGCATGCAGGGCTGTTTTGTCATTGTAAGGCTATGGATAGGGTTCCCAGAGTAGAGTTTGGCAGGCCTTGAGATCACCTTGCTGATTTCCACTTGGAAAGTGGATCTGGTTGGGCTTCTCTGTCCCTCTTCTACTTTGTTCCCGTTTGCCTCAGTGTGTTAAGCTGAGGGGACCAGGGAAATGATATATTGTGGCTTGTTGCTCTTTAGGTGCAACTGTGGGAGGTGAAGGAGGTAAAGCTCCCTGCAAAGCTGCTTCTGCAATGCCTGTGCACCACCGTCCGCGGGCTGTGCTTCCACACTCAGCTCTTGGAAGCAGCTAACTGGATGGGACAGGCTGATGAACAACTAGAAGAGTAACCATGGACAAGTGCTGGTAGTGAAACTCCTACCCCTGGGGCTTCTGCTCACACGAGATTGGAAAGGAAGGGGTAAGGGCAAAGCCTCTGGGCGCTTGTGCCTCCTCCCCTGTTGCTGGTGCGTTGTCTCTGAAACACTGAAAAGGGAGTCCTAGGGCCTTGTCCGAAACATGTTTTCCCTCCTATCCATTACCCAGGTACTGCTATTACATGTGTATCAGTTTCATCTCTTTCTCTTTTGCAAACACCCTTTTCCCATAGGACCTTTCTGCCTGTCTCATCTTATAGATGTGTGGTGGGAACCAACTGGCCTTTTGTTCCCTGCAGATGGGAGGAATATGACACCGATGTACTTTTCTGGTTTGCTACCAAAATTAACATATTTCCTTCTCTCTGCCTCTCTCACAGTGTCAGCAGAGTGATGAGAGTCATTTGCCTTGGTCTTTTAAATCCGTGGCAGGAGGCGTCAGGGAGAAGTATATAACTAGATGTTCTGCAGTGGCACAAAGCTGAGAGAAAAGCTTCAAGGGTAATGTTCTGTCCTTAATCTAATAATGTTCCTTGTTCGGTATTAGTAGAAAATGACTCTTTCTGCATTCCTTCATATTGCTATATAATAAACAACAGCATAATACTGAAAATATGAAGTAATTTAATAAGTTCAGGCTTTGTTACAGATAATGGATAACTATGCACAGGAGTAGAGTAAATCTTGAATGACAGTTTTATTTGATTACCAAGCCTGAATGCAATGTTCCACAGCACTGCTTTACTGTAACGCTGTGTCATGCTGTAGGAAGTCTGATTACTCTCAGATCCAATTGAGCAGTCCTACTTCTGTGGCCTCCTCTCTCATCAGATCTGACAGACTGTGATTGGTCAGTGCCTGGGTGGAAGAACTCCGGAGATTTGTGTTTGGTAGGAATAAGTCCTGGTGACTCGAACCCATCATTTCCCACCTAATCCAAACTGAACCCAAGTCTCTGAGGGTAGTGGTAGGTATGTTAAGATTTGATGGAGTTTCCACTTCCAGATGTGATGTACTGCTGAGACTCAGGCCAAATATTGAGACTTTAAAATAGATTCTGTCTTTTCACTTAATTTTGGGGTTTTTTTGCTAAAACAAGGTTTTCATCAGGTATTATTATGTTGTCCCGTGGCTGCATTTTAATGATCAGTGAAATGTTTTCTAATGGCATATAAGGATGGCAAAGAGTATTTGCTCTATTACACATATTAAATCTTTCTGTTAGAAAATCACAGTGATTAAAGGTAATATAAGGAGATCGGTTTTTATCAGACACTGCCAAACAGATGGAATGTGTCTCTTCCTTCCCCTGTGCCCATTTTTCCATTCAGCCTCTTGCCACCGCGCTACTTTGGCAGGGTGACTTTGAGCAAAAGAAGAAAAGACATTTGCCAGTTTTCTAACGAAGCACTGACACTGTCCTTTAATACTGCCCTGAGAGAAGTCATGGTATTTTGCTCTTGCTTGATAGGAGGCAGCCAAATGTTGTGACATTTTGTGATGTGCAGGAGCTGGGAATGAGGTTTTGTCCTCAGGCACTGAATTAGTTAACCGTTAGATTTGTTTTGTACCCAATAAAGTTCACTCCTGGTTTACTGAACACCCAAACCTCACACTTGTAGTTTATTTTATTCCTCACAGGCACATCCTGGAAGGGATTGCACTTCAGGCAGTTTGCATTTTGTGACAAACACAGAGGTGGTCAATTTCAACAAATTTGTCAGGTTTGTGCACAATTTGCTGGTTTCAATTTATAGAGGTTTCAGTAAACTGTTTTTCCAATTCCTACATTTCCACATAACTTTAAGAAATTACAATATTAAGTGGGTTTCAAATGATGTTTTTTCCTTGCCGTACATCTTTGACAGAGATCCTGGGACAGGAGGAACAGAAGCTAATTCACAACTAATTCTAAATTGCTGGGATTTATTAAGCTGAAGTTTGGAGGGAGATCTAGCCTACCTATCAAGGTCCTGAGCATGGGTTGGGGCAATCCCAAGATCAAGGACATGATGGGCAGAGAATGGATTGAGAACAGCCCTGAGGAGAAGGACTTGGGGGTACTGGTGGATGAAAAGCTGGACATGAGCCGGCAGTGTGTGCTGGAAGCCCAGAAAGCCAACCGTATCGTGGGCTGTATCCAGAGAAGCGTGCAGCAGGCTGAGGAAGCTGATTCTCCTCCTCTACTCTGCTCTTGTGAAACCCCACCTGGAGTGCTGCATCCAGCTCTGGGGCCCTCAATGTAAGGAGGTTATTAACCAGTTGGAGCAAGTCCAGAGAAGCCCACAAAGATGGTCAGAGGGCTGGAGCACCTCTCCTGTGAAGAAAGCCTTGTTCAGCCTGAAGAGCAGAAAGCTCCAGGGAGGCCTTATAGCACCTTCCAATACCTGAAGAGGCCTACAAGAAATCTGGGGGAGGACTTTTTACAAGGGCAGGTAGTGACAGAACAAGGGGTAACGGGTTTAAATTGAAGGTGGGGAGGTTTAGATTGGATATCAGCAAGAAGTTCTTCCCGGAGAGGGGGGTGAGGCACTGGAACAGGTTGCCCAGGGAAGCTGTGGATACCCCATCCCTGGAAGTGTTCAAGGCCAGGCTGGATGAGGCTTTGAGCAACCTGATCTAGTGGAAGGTGTCTGTGCCCATGGCAGGGGGGTTGGAACTAGGTGGTCTTTAAGGTCCCTTCCAACCCAAACCATTCTATGGTTCTATGATGTCTATTGTTCCTGTGCTGGGACACCACAAGGACAAAGAGCTTGCTCTGTCCTAGAGATAGATTTGGGGCTGTAGAGCTTGCTTGGGTATGCTTCTAATACAACTGTTAAGCCATAAGACTGGTTACTCCAGCATGAAGACTTTCAAAGAGTGCTCTAAGTAGTCAGAATAGGAGCTTGTCTATATTCCAACCACTAGCAATAATTTATTTTGAATTTCAAAAGGATTTTGTTATACACATTCATAAAAGACCACTGAGGATTCTTGGGTAGAGTGAGAGGAGGAGCAGCCCTTTGAGAGAGGGAACAAAGGCTGAGAATAAATAGCTAATTCTCAGTGTGGAGGGAGGTTAATAGTGGGGCAGGCCAGCAAAGAACTTGAAAGGAGTGCCAGTAGAGCGAGAGAGATCAGAGGAGCTGTTTAAAAGTCCATCACCTACTCTTTAACATCTTATTCACAACTGAAGCTAACTTAAGCATCTAAGGAAAATTCTTTTGTCTCCCTAATTAAGACTGAATGTTAAAAGCAGTTAAAAACTTATTCAGCTAAACTGAGGTCAAGTAGATGAGTATTGAGGTGTCACGGTCCTATGAAGGCAATATAGAGATATAGTGTGATGAGGGCACTTGTAAGACAGAGCTCCCACCTTCTCTTAACACTTGCAGGGAGAATGCAAGTTTGCAGGATTTGATTCCATGTTTCGTGATCCTAGATAAGGCACTTAAATAGGGCAAAACCAGTCCAACTTTTTTTCTTCTAAAAGTAGGTATTTCTGTATTGCTGGGCCTAATAACATCTTTGGACAGCAACCAGCAGAACTTCAGACAGCCACCATTCCCCACTGTTCCAGAATGTGTTTTATGAGCTGATTTATTTATATTACACCAGTGCATGGAGCAGCCAGTAAGATGCAGCCTGTGGATACAGAACTCAGATGTGATCGTTGCTCTAAGGAGCTGTAAGCCAACCTGAAAAAAAGGATGTCACCTTTTCCATTCACTTCTGTGGATTTCTCTAATGTGGCTCTTTTTATACATAATGAGGCTCATTTTTACAGAATGCCATAATATTTGGATTATGCATGTTGTGTGTGTGGGGAAAGGAGATAAGGACTGCAACGAATTAAGGAATAGAACCTGATTTACTTCTGGTCCCATTAGATTTGAATGATACTTCCTTATTAAGTACTTGGCAGAATGAGCCCTTTATACTAAGGCTCTGTGCTGTATATAATACGTGTCCTTATTTGCAACCAGCTATTATAGTACTAGGGCAGAGTAAATAATGTACAGTCCACGATTTATCCTGGAAATCGTATCTTTTTTTCCTGCTTGTGGAAAATCCATGAGCAACTCTTGATTTCTTGTAGTGGTTGCTCAGTAAATATTTTATATTAACAGATTGAACATAAACCCAGTTCTGTTGGCATTTATATGCTGTTTGAATTGGGAAGATGAGTTGTGTTTGGAGTAAGTCATCTGTTATTACTTTGTTACGTGAAGGGATGCGCGTGAAGCTTAAATAATTTTGTACATTCATCTTTGCACCAAGGACTGTGTTTAAGTGTAACACTTCTTTTATTTTTAGCAAATAGGCACCTTAAACTCTTTGTTTCAAGCATTTTTGCTAGTGTAACTGGCATAAACATAGTGGAAAGTAAATGCAAAGAGGTGCATGTGGTCAAAATAAGTCTTCTGCATATTTTCAGGCTTAAATATATATATAATATAT
>NW_010241440.1:17422-20156 GCF_000690775.1 Eurypyga helias
ATATGTATTATGTGTGGTATTCAGCCAGATATTAACTCATCTTTCTTTTACTCAATGGAGTAGCAGACGGTATTGCACATGGTAATATGCTGCCTCAATTAAAGCATACATTTGGAATGGCATGTTTTTATCTAACCCATATATTTTAGACCAGAAACTGTATCCAGAATATAGCCAATTAGAGAATTCCCTGATGATGTAATGGTTTTCCTGTGAAGTGCCATTGGTTGCCTGGGGAGAAAGTGGGCGGAGGTGGCAGAGCACCACAGATACTCCTCTCTATTGCATGTATTTCATCATAGCTTTTAATCATTTCTCTCTCTCTCTTTCCTCACAGCAACAAACTGGGTTTGGAAAGGTGTTAAGCCAGCAAGACAGACCCATTATTCATTCTTGAAAGTGTGACAGTGAGCACAGACTTCACCATCTCCTGTTCAAGTGCAGGTAGAATCTCTCTAACAGCCAGGTTTGTCTATAATAATCAGTAATGTGAGGGGGTTAGGTCATGGCAAAACCTTGCTCATTTCACTGCCAGTGATTGAGTTCTTCCCACTGAAACAAACTGTGTAACTTTCCCAAAGGACGGATATGGTCCTGAGTGATGGTGGAGCTGCACTATTGCACATGATGAGAACATCAGCCAGACAGCCACTAGAGCTATGAGTGTTGAGTTTTACTGGTAGATCTAAAGAGTTAAATCCTGTGTCTGGGAGCTGTGTAATGGACTTCTTTTAATCCTTGGTGTTGGGTGTATAAGGTGGATGTGTAGCATGCACAAACAGTAGCTATCACTTGCACCGAGAAAAAGATGGAGCATATTCATTTAAATCCATCCTTAAGCAAGTGGGTAACATTGCATGGAGACAAAACTTCAGCTGATTCTGTATTTACAGTTAAACAACTGGCTGAGTTTTAGCTTCATTTTTAAATTTCCTCATGACTATACCTTCAAGTCAACTCCCTACTGTTATTTTGCCTTATTTTTCTGTTTCAGTTGTATATAGACACAATATATTATGCTAGAATGGCTGAGATGAGACTGCTAAGACCATCTGATCTGTATTATAGAGAGCTGACACACATCAGAATACTAAGTTGCATCTTCTTTGGTGCCAGTAATCTACACAACCAAACAGCCTGCGACTGCATTAAATTGCTGTGATTTTTGACAGAAGAGACCTTGTTTGCATAAATCCCTTGAATACCGATGGGAGTGTGATTACAACATTAACAAAGCAAGAGGTTGAATACAAATTTGGGAGGGCCAGAAAGTGTTTAGTATCTCTTATTGTTTTCATCAGAATTCTAAATCTTATTCATGCAGATGACTCTGATCTTTATATCAATGCACAAAAAGAAAAGAACAGAGGAGCAAAAAGACTCTTCTCTTTTGACTGAAACACTGATTTTGTTATCGTGTTACCAATGAGGGTCCGTTCGGGATATTATTCAAGCACAGAGATCAGTGCTGGCTTTTTGTAAGAGCCCTTAAATGTTTGGAATACATTTGCCCTTGAGGGAGATAATCTACTACAAAAAAGTTAAATTCAGATCAGGAGATAGAGAAGGTGGGATTGTGTTTAGCACATTGATGCTTGCTGGCAGAGCAGTTCTGCCTTAAGCTTAATACTACCTGCATTCTTTTGTAACACTCTGTACTTAATAGCTGGATTCTGTTTTCTGTGTCAGGTTTTGTTCATGAAACAAATTGGCAATTAGCCACTGGCTGAGGGAACAAAGGGTATTTGTTTGGAATAAATTGAATGATCAGGATGTGTCTTGCTATTTGGTTTCTTTTGAGATCAAATATACCATCTATGTGTGTTTTGAACCAGATGGATTAAACAGACTGCTTATTATATTTAGAATAGACATTCAGTTTTATTTTATTTTCTCTACCCCATATTGTCTTTTGTTGTTTCAAGGGTGGTAGTTTTGCACTATAAGTGGACAGTTGACTCCTGGATGGATTCACAGGGCAGAGTAAAATTATGAGCCTTTTTTCTACCTCGTACCCCATGTGATTTAGCCAACCTTCCACTTGGAACCATAGCTGCTCTTCCCCACTAGTGTCTTGGACATCTCCTTTCTGAAAGGAGGCATGGTGTCGGAGGTCTGGGCTGAAAAACCCCTTAACATCCTGGAGGCAGGGGGAATCTCATAAATGTATGTACATATCGGAAGGAATGATGCAAAGAAGACAGACCCAGCTCATTTCAGGGCACCCAGAGACAGAAGAGGCAGCAATGGCTGTAAACTGAAACACGGGAGGGTCCATCTCAATATCAGGAAATTTTTTTTTTTTTTTTTCCCCCTGTGAGGGCGACAGAGACTGGGAATGATTCAAAGGTGGAATGAGTAGGGCCACTGCTTTCATACTCTCTGAATGTATCAGTTCAGTTGTGGTATAGACTAGTTCAGGACTGCTTTGGTTTTAAGCTTATGCCTCTGTGGGTCTCCTGGCAGATCTGAATATAACCGAGAGATTTAGACAGATGGACTCTTCGCTGGGTTAAAAACTGGTGGGAGGGCAGAGCACAGAGGGTTGTGGTAAACGGAGTGAAGTCTAATTGGTGGCCGGTCACAAGTGGTGTCCCCCAAGGCTCAGTCTTGGGGCCAGTCTTGTTTAACATATTTATCAATGATCTGGATGAGGGGATTGAGTCCTCCATCAGTAAGTTTGCAGATGACACTTAGTTTGGCAGAAGAGTTGATCTGCTGGAGGGTAGGAGAG
>NW_010241441.1:0-19354 GCF_000690775.1 Eurypyga helias
CCCCAAGACCGGGGGCTCTGTAAGAGTTCTTCAAACCGGTCCCAGAGCATCGCGGCCCATGCACGTCATTCCTGCAGCAAAGAACCCCGTGATGTGGTTAACGCCGTGCGTACCTTCATCCAGCTACGCCAGGTACCTGCTTATCCGGAGCCATCGGCGCGTCACAGCTCAGCTTCAGTTAATCCATCCCATCCACACGCCAGAGAGCGCATCAACACCATCGCTCTCCGAAGCGCGCCAGCTGTTGGATCAGCCCTGATGGTAGCTCCAGCGGTCGGTAAGGGCAGCTAAACAGTCTGTTCTGCTTGAAAGGAATGGCTGGTCCCGGCAAGGGGAATGACCATGGGAAATACGTGCCTTTTCCAGACATCACACTACACCAATGCTCACAGAAACATCATAAACTGACATGTAACTACTTTTTCCTCTAACATCATAGCACCATTTCTAATTAACCTTCCCCCCTTTCCACCCCAAAGTTTCAGTCCGCGGGGGGAAAAAAGCGCACGTACGCACGGCACCTTCAGCTTCTTGGCACCCATTCAAACCGTCCCACCAGAACTGTAAATACCGTAAAGAACACTGCAAAGGCAAGGAATTACGCTGAAGGGTTTTTTTCTTTTCCCTTATAATTCAAGGTTTCAACAATGGGTTTATTATTCCCAGGTAATTAACTCTGAAAGACAGAATCAAAAATAATCAAAGGTCCTCTTCTTTTATTTCCTCAAATACGCAGTCCTTTTCATTTGGCTTAACCAAAACTCTTTTCCTTGGTATAAAACCCAAACGAGCTACCTGCAGCGAGACAAACAGACAGTTAAAAGTCTATATGCGTTTTACTAATTACAGACAGAGACATAAGCTGGAAAATTGGACACCATACTGGGTCAGGTGCAATGGATGATCTCTATGCTGGCATTTCAGAGAGAACAGATTTTTGTTTTGTGCTGAAGCAGGACAGGAAAAGTTGTTTCTGCCCTTACAGGTTTACTGCAACGTACTAAATGTGTGCAGGTAGAAATGGCAGTTCCAAACATGCCAACATTGATGTTTGGCACTGCAGTGGCCACATGGACATACGTGCAGGTAACTTGAACTAAGCCCTCTAAATTAACTTGACTACTGTTAATTACACATTAACCATAACACCTGCATAAATGACACCTTTCAACTTAACTTTTCCTAAAAGAGACCATGTACCACCCAGAACTTCCTAACACCCCATCACCCAGCAGGTATGGGCAGGCAAACTGAGCGCCCAAGGTACAGGCAAGAAACCTATACCCTTATGTGGCATGTATCGGCAGTTTTCTGGTGCACTAGGAAAACAGATGGCACAGATTTTTTTCTCCACCTCTTGTATATCAAAATACTGTGTTGCACGTAAGGTAAATGCTCTGAAAAACCCTATTAGAAGTGTCCATCACAAAGCTATGACAACCAAGCTGCCATAACTAACATCAAGGCGTTAGGAAACTGGAACCAAATTTTGCATTAGATTCCCTCTCAGGAAGTTATTTCATACCTCTTTTTTAAAGATTTCTGAAAGACACCACAGCAAAGCTGCCTGGGTACAGGCACGTACTACAGCACAGCCACACTATCTGCAAAATCCACCTATCACATACCAATTAAATAATTTTTATCTCGATTCAAAAGATTGGTCTTGATTTTCCTACTCAATATTACTGCTGCACTAGAGTGTATATTCAAACAAGAATCTCTAGGCTGTTACGCTGATCTAGTAGTGTCAGCATACTGCTACAGGAGCGTAAAGAAAACCAAAGGTAAAGTTGTGAGTCAGCAGAAGATATTTGGGCAAGTTTTCACTCTTTGGAGAGCAGTCAGGTAAGCTTTCCAGTCCCTCAGAGCAAAGCCTTGCAAGACATTGCAGGTACTAACAGCAAAATTGTAAAGACACAACTCAAACAACACTTTTACACATGAGACCATACAAAGATATGCTTCTAATACATTTTTCATGTATCCTGCAAAGAGAAACAGAGGAATTGGAAAGGGAAGTCTTCAAGAACCTTAATCTTGCAATCACAGCATTTAGAAGTTAGCTAAGCATGGTTCAAGATTTTATATTGACTGTCTGTCTGATAACACAGCTTGGTGCATGAAGACCTAAGACAGTTTAAACTTGCTGTATCAAATAACCATAGTGTGCCATACTGTCACTGTTTAACACAACAGCACACGTGGACTTGCTTTAACAAAAAGCTCCATTCTAATCATCAGCTGTAATTGTCTTTGTACACTGAGTTTCACAGCAGCAGCCAGACACAGCCGATGAGCTCAGCGGTTTTGTGTTGCCCTGCCCAAGGCTGCTCTCCTCACAGAAATTCAGAGGCAGCAATCACAGCCCGTCTTGCTCACAATCGAGGAGGTATTTAAAAGTTTGTTCAAGTCAGAACAATTGCCTCGAGCCCAGAGTGCCACACAACGTAGGCCTCACTGAAGCTGTACCACAGCGAGGCCCCGGAACTGCATCCTTCAGTCTTCACCACAGACACAAGTCTACCCAGAAAGCGCTGCCTCCCTTACCAGCGTTTGTGAGTCACTGGTGAGCACTGAAGGCCACACCTGACCTGGACTCTTAGTCTCCAGCAGCCATGAGTACAGAGCGCTTCAAAGCAAGTGGCAAGAAAACCCACCACACAGGTTAAATCGATTCGCTTACTGAGAAGCAGTTAGTGATTGGGTTTATGTTGTTTCTGAAGACATAGGACATCACTTTTTTCTGAATTCAGATTAGATTTTGGTTCTCTTTTAGAAATGTTTCCCCTTTGGCCAATCACACACTGTAATTGAGGTATTTATTTTAATTCACCCTACATTATTCCCTTCCCATTTATTATCTCATATTCAACAATGACTTGGAAAAAGCAACATCTTTTAGCAAATGAACTCAGAATTACATCTTCTACATTTTAGGAATGTATATGTGTAGGACAAGGGGTAACAGATTTAAATTGAAAGAGGAGGGGTTTAGATTATATCAGGAAGAAGTTCTTCATGGAGAGGGTGGTGAGGCAGTGGAACAGGTTGCCCAGAGAAGCTGTGGATGCCCCCTCCCTGGAAGTGTTCAAGGCCAGGCTGGACGAGGCTTTGAGCAACCTGGTCTAGTGGAAGGTGTCCCTGCCCATGGCAGGGGGGTTGGAACTAGATGGTCTTTAAGGTCCCTTCCAACCTAAACCATTCTAATCATCCTACGATTATGATTCTATGTGTACATATGTAACACAAATACTGCAAATGGATACGAGTCCCAGGTACAGGGCAAAAAATGAGTGCATAAGCGATCCCAGTGCTGAATCCAGGTACAAGTCCGTAAACTCCACCAGCAGCTACATGTGGATATACACACAATCTCTGCATGTGTAGTCTGGCTTTCTGTAAATGTCAAATGTCTCATTCAGAAACAGTTGCAAAAAGCAACTGCAATGAAGCAAGTTGTCATTAAACACAAACTAAATCAAAATTTTTATTCAGACATGTTTCTTGCCCTTTTCTTCCTTCCAAAAGTTAAGTTTAGCTCCTTACCCTACCCAAAGGAATTCCCATTAAATTTACTAATAGAAGTGTCCCAAACCAGAGAAACAGAGGTTGGGCTAAACACCACTACAGCAAGCAAGACACTGTGTTTACATTCTGGAGACAGTTTCTCACTAACCTGCTTTTGTTGGATACTGGATTTCTTCCTATTTTTTGTGGATTCAGGCATCTTGATCTCCTAAACAGATTGAGAAATTTAAACTTACAACAAGCTAAAATGCTCCCCCAAGTACTCTAAGAAAATACACTGAGCAAATCAAGAGTTAAACCCAGCAGAAACAAACAGTGTAGGAAGAGAACTGGTATATTTACCCTTCTCTCATAATTCTGATTTAGTCCAAGCTACCTCATTACTAACAACAGCTGAATATTTAAGTCAAACACTTATCTCCATAAGTAAAAGGTTTACTTTACTTTCATTACAAATCAACTTAGAATGAAAGAGATAACATCTTCTCCAAAATTAAACCTGGCCTTTTCTTCTGCATCACTTACAGTTTAAAGCTATGAAACAACATGCTGTTCACTGCCTCATTGCTCGCTATAATCAGCATGGGTCTAGAAGATCACACATATTCCTTTCCTATTTTGTCTTCAGAAGTCTTCACTTAGCAGACATTCAAGGTCTATTGATATCACAACATTAAACAGAGGCATTAGTAATGCTGGAAATTACTTTGAAATTTCATGTATCTAAACATATTTTCATCCTTAAAGGCCTACACAAAAGACAGCAGAAATATTTTAGCCACAAAGCAGATTTTTATTTTATTAACACTTCTATTTAAAACCAAAGAGTTTCTCGGTGTGAATGTCACAGATCTCACATTGGTCTAACATTGCTTGCTTGCTCCATCTGCTGCAAAGTGGTGAAAAAGTAAAAGCCAGAAATGGCTACAACAGGGTAGTGCAGAACATGCAAGAATTATGCCATAGATATCCTTTATCATTTAAGTAAAGGAGAGAGAATGCAAAACAGACTATTAAAACTGTGATGACAAGCCATCTTTAACATTCAAAATATTATTTCAGTAGAACTGAGCAAAGATGTACTTCTTAGCCAATTAATTCTGTATTGTAATGTTGGAACATGCAAGATCCTTTTCCGCAGCGGGACTTCTCCCAGCACATTTGAAATAATGGCAGAGTAGCAGGCGTATTTCTTGTAAAAAAAAAAAAATTCAGATACTAACATACACACATGCTTACCATTTCTTGGCCTTCTTTAGCTGCCTTCATCATCTGTTTCGATATAATTTTCTTCAAGCAGCTACTCAGCAAAAAGGCCTGAAGAGGAAAAAACAGACAATGTTCTGATTTCTTCCATTAAAAGGTGTACTGGACTCTTCCATTCCTCCTCCACCAGAAAATTACAGTCCTTAACTACTGAACTATTACTTCTGTAATTCAGTTACTTTTACCCTGTGCTTAACATTCTTACAATGCACCAAGCTAGCTGCAGTTGCTTAAAGCCCAGCCTCAGCATGACCAACCCTCACAGCACTGCTCAGAGCAGAGAATGAAAGTTTTTGTGACTGCTTTTGTGAGGCAAGTTATTCTCTCAAGTTGTCTGCAGCTCCTACCTTAAAGACTGCCAAATTACACCAAAGGCTAAGTGAGGTTAATCAAATGTGGCGGTATCAGCATCAAAACCACTTCAGCAAATAAGGCAGGCTGGAGTTCACAGCACTCAGCACTGTTGGAAATCAAGGCCCTAGTGGTTACACAAAGTGGCTGCAGCTGTTTGCGGAGTGGCTCAGAGTCGCCTCTTGCACAGTTAGAATCACAGAATGGTTTGGGTTGGAAGGGACCTTAAAGACCATCTAGTTCCAACCCCCCTGCCATGGGCAGGGACACCTTCCACTAGACCAGGTTGCTCAAAGCCTCATCCAGCCTGGCCTTGAAGACGGCCAGGGATGGGGCATCCACAGCTTCTCTGGGCAACCTGTTCCAGTGCCTCACCACCCTCTCCAGGAAGAACAACTTCCTGATATCTAATCTAAACCTCCCCACTTTCAATTTAAAACCGTTACCCCTTGTCCTGTCACTACAGGCCCTTGTAAAAAGTCCCCCCCAGCTTCCTTGTAGGCCCCCTTCAGGTACTGGAAGGCTGCAATGAGGTCTCCTCGGAGCCTTCTCTTCTCCAGGCTGAACAAGCCCAATTCTTGCAGCCTTTCATCATAGGAGAGGTGCTCCAGTTCAGGTGGAGAGAGCAGCAGGCATTCATCCCATGTATTGGGTATCTAGCAGAGGCACTAAATACCTGTGTGATCTGCATCATCACCCCAGAATTCAGAAGTCACATGTGAGAAATTAAGCATTTTGATTTTACTTGAAAAATCCTGTCTGCTGCTGGGTGGGTCTGAGAGGCAAGAGAAGCATTCTACTTGAGTAACAGGCTCTATACTTTTTATAGAAGCTCCGTACCTAAACTGAGACTGATGCCATCTTTGATACTGCAGAGCCTAGATTTTTTGCTGGGCAGCGTAACCATAGATGGATAACTTGAATTCCTGGATACCTTTCTCTTTAAACCGCTGCCTGAAAAGAGTGGGAAGAATCGCACCCTACAAAATCTTATTTAAGAATTACTGATATGTAGAAAAACTACATATAAATTATAAAGGGGGCCTACAAGGAAGCTGGGAGGGGACTTTTTACAAGGGCCTGTAGTGATAGGACGGTAACATGTTTACACTGAAAGTGGGGAGATTTAGATTGGATATCAGGAAGAAGTTCTTCCCAGAGAGGGTGGTGAGGCACTGGAACAGGTTTCCCAGAGAAGCTGTGGATGCCCCATCCCTGGAAGTGTTCAAGGCCAGGCTGGATGAGGCTTTGAGCAACCTGGTCTAGTGGAAGGTGTCCCTGCCCATGGCAGGGGGGTTGGAACTAGATGGTCTTTAAGGTCCCTTCCAACCCAAACCATTCTGATTCTATGATTCTATATGCTGTCCCATATTCACACCCTCCATTCACCTGTATGAATATGACATTTATATTTGAACAATAGGATTTATTGTGGAAAATGACAGCCCTTGACCAATTAATGATTTTGGATGCTTACCAAGTCCACTAAGTAAACAGGACCCCTCCACACTGCATCCCAGGCTTGCTGCTGAGTGCTAGACATTTCTCTTTAAGGGGAAGAGATTTCCCCACCCCCATTGTAGCGGAAACTCAAATGCTTTTCCTCAGATAACTCTGTCCCTAGGCTAATCTACTTGAAAGCAGAGCTCCTGCACTCTGGTAGAGATGGACTAACCACTTTTGAAGATCCCCTATTAAGATGCAAGATTACATTTTACTCTGACCCTTTCCTAAAAGCACCAAGAACTAACCTGTTTTGTGTACAAAATTATCCACTGCCATGTGCCTGAATCATTGTACTCAAATCTGAGCTCCAGAGTGTCATCTTCACCATCCTTTCTAGCACCCTGGGAAAAAAAACACACCAAAAAACTCAAACAACCCAAAACAAAACCACCAATGAATAGAAGAAACAGCTAAAAACAGCATTAAGGTGTTCAGCCTTAGATCAGAATTAGTGAATTAGGTTCATTTTATACAGCATATAAATAAAACAACTGAAGATCTGTACCAGAACGCTGCTCCCGGGGAGGGGGTGGATGGTAGGAAGGGGGAGTCATTACAAGCATAGAGCTGACTAAAGCAGTTCTTTTGCTCCCACACAAAACTACCTACCTCCAGGAAAGGAAAGGGGCAGGTAAAGTACGACATGGGAAGGGAGAAAACACAGCAGAGTAAGGCTAGATGGTTTACTGCTGTAACAGCTGCCAACGGAACATGTTTCAGGATAGGTTTGGGGGAGAAATATGGGCAAATAGGAGGAATTTAAAACAGACCATCCCTTTCCCTCCAGACCTGTCCTTCCCTAACAGCCTTAGTTTTCATGGAGAGAAAGTTAATTCAGATAAAGTCAGTGAAATACAAGAAAAGTAACCTGCCACCTTTTTAACCTGTTGATTTGAAAGCTGACCTCTTTGGTTTGGTGAGTGGGCAGTTTTATGCAGCAGTTAATTTCACTATTGCCAACACAGATGTCAGCCAAGCAGCCGCCTTCTGGGTAGTCACAAATGCAAGGATCAAGCCGTATGTATCCGTAGAACCTCGTTTCTCGAATCAGCTCCAGGAACTGCACCAAAAAGACAGAACGAAAGTGTTTCACTGTAAAAGTAAACAAAATCTAGTGATCTGGGGGAAAAAAGGCTGTAAGGCAAATCTTTCAGATTCCTAGTACTCTTTCTCCTGTGAGGACACAGATTCACCACAGTATGTCAATGCTAGATTCAGAGACTAGTGCTCAGCGTCCACACTTCAAAACGTGATTTTTGTATTCCCCACTGGATATGAGCAGCTGGGTCCTTTTCATGCTTATCAGATAAAAGGATGGGAAGAGAAAACACTAACCAGTAAGAACTACTGAGAACAGCAGTCCCAACAGTCTCACTTCCCATCTGATTTCCTAAACTGGATGACAAGCCTTTGCATCTGAGCTAACAAATAGAGAATATTACGATTCAGATCTAAATTTCTTGCCAGCCCTTGTGATCCAAGTCATTCTGTTGGGATATTTTATAATGGTAGCAGAGATGGGAACCTCCTTTTCTATTTGGAGGCTCAGCATCTGACCAGGAGATGGGAGACCTGGGTTTCGAGCTCAAACCATTCCACGAAACCATTCTCTATTTTTGAAGTCACAGCCTCTAGTATCGTTGCTTCAAAACCCACTCCTTTGATCTGGTTATATTGTGTTTGAAATACCATTTTACCTTTGCTTTGTTAGCGTTTTTTTGTAGAAATTCAAGTTCCTGCATCTGCCCCCTTCTGTTGGTTTAACCCAATTCCTCTTAACTTCCTGGACTGCCTTAAAAGAAGTTTTTAAAATAGCAAATAAGTTAGCAAAAAATATATTTCCTTTCACTCAAACACATACACAGAGAAAGGTGTTTGGGGGTTGTTTGGTTTTTGGTGGGGTGGGTTTTTTTTTTGGTAGTGTATTTTTGGGTTGTGTTTCTTTTTTTTTAATTTTTGATTGTGGGACAAGTTCACTCCACATTCTTCTTTCCTTCTGAAATAGCAATACAACCCAACACACCTATGCTTCAGGAATCAAATGCTCTCATATCATGACGAGGGTCCTATACAGAGACATACAGATACATACACACGCTTGAAAACAGAGTGGACAGATACCTAAATATGTTCTTTTGTGTAATATTTTTCCCATGCAGAAAATATGGTTTAGTTAGAATCTCTAGTACATGAGTTTGAAGGAAAGAAGAAAAAAAAAAAAAAGAACATTATCAACAACAGCTATACCCAGTACTTAGAAAAAGCACAGCAAAGCTGTGTTAAACAGGAATCATTTACAAACACTTCAAGAATTTGTATAAGAGATGAAATTAAAGTGAAAAAGTTATTTTTTTTAAATTATGAAGACCTTTAAGTTTTACCTGCATATAGAGCAAATTCAATGAAGCTCTACAATCCATCAGCAGTGCATCAAGAGAAGGATCCATATACCTTTTCCATGACAAGGGAAAATAGTAATAAAATATGAAGATATGCTTCTAAATATGGTGTTTTGATTTTTCAGTTAAATATCAGGGAAGCACAAGTCAGAAAGTTCCCATTACTTACCAGATTAAATATAAACAAACACCAAGCATTTGTGCCCTTGAAGTATGTACTATACTCATTCCTTACACATTGTAGCAGAATGGAAATAAATTAACGTCAGGTTATCCAATCACTGCACTTTCATTTTGGTGGTACCAAACAATGTTTGGAACTAAAACTTTCCTCCTTTTCCTCAAACAACTCGGGGTTTATCTACATAAAAATTGTGAAAGACCGAAGAGCATTCCCTGCCATGCTGCAGTGCTGACATAAAAGAGCTACTCCTGCGTGAGCTCGCTACAGTACTAATTACCGTAGAACTGCTGCAGGATCAGATCAGTACAGAGGCAAAGCAGGTTAAATATTCGCTATCAGAGTGCCATGCTGCAACGACTAGCTTGAGCCATTTTATTTAAAAGTAGCTTAGGTAAGTCTGCATGACAGTACAGAGCAGGCTCCGTAGCTGCCACAGCTGCATCATGCACATTACACAGGCAATATGTTGCACAGGAACTACCCCAGGACTGCCATTTCCTACCTCTGTGCTTTGAAGCGGTGCTAGAAGGAGAATTATCTTCTCAGACAGCCACTTTCTCATGGCTTAAAACCATTCAGTGCTTCCATTAGGCTGCTAGGTTCTCCAGTTTATAAGGGTATATATAGGGAAACAGAGAAAGGCTTGTAGAGGCCAAGCTCTAGCCCAGTAGATTTACAAGCAGACAAGTTACAAGCATCAAACCACAGGTTTCTGTGTAGCTTCAAGCCAAGCAGCCTCACTTGCTGCCACCAAAAGGCACAGTCTGTTCTTCTGCCCCCAGTCAGAGTCCTTGCTCTAGCATTCATCTGATGCAGCCAGTGCAACCCACTAAATGTACAAAAACCTATTTTTTTTTTCCTCCTATTCACTGGAGAAGCAAAGCACACCCCAGACACAGAAGTGAGCCAGTAGACTGGCTCAGATATATACTGCCTAACTGCACCCTCAGAGCACCGTCTGACAAGCGTGACTTTGGCATCAGACTCCCTGTCCCCAGGGTTTATCCTCACCCACAAGACAGCACAACTGTTTGCTGTAAGGCAAACAAGACCAGGGGACTGACCCAGGTCAAAATTAGGTCAGCAAAACCAAATTAAAAATAAACAGCCAGTAATTTATTTAGTTTTAGGCTAGCTTAGCTCGCTGGTCCAGTTCACCATGTCTGCCTGCATAGTTCCACCGACCGGTGCAACTGAGGAGGTGCCCGAGGTCTGAGCGGATGAAAGGGGAAGGAGTGGTCTGCTGCTGAAGCCAGGCCACCAAAAGCAGTGCTCAAGCTATAGCCTCAGGTATTTTGTGTGTTAGTCTCTAGAAATGAGTACTTTTTATCTAAAGTAATCCATCTCTGCCCAAAGAGACAGGCAGCTTGCAACTCAGAACATAAAGTTCTCTTCCATATTGTTCACACGTATATTCCCATGTGTGGTCACTGCATTATGCAGGTAGAAAAAAATCAGGAGACAAGCAGCCACAAAGCACATCTCTACAGAGCCTGAAAGAGAGAGGGAATAAACAGCAAACTGCAGTAAAGGTCACTTAGGGAATACTACAGCGATAAAATTTAAAACACGCAGGCCCACAGAAACCAGTCAGTTACAATAACAAATTGGCCTCAGAGAAAAACAGTGAAGCTGCTGAGGATTGAAGACTTAGTAACAAGGTTATTCAAGGGATTTCTCGCCCTGTTCATCGCAGCTGGCATGCATCTTGGTAGTGTCTCCTACGCCTCTTGCTCACCACTTTCTGATCCCAAGCTTACAGTGCAACTCTTCCATGCTCTGAAGACTCACATAAGGAAGTTCAAATTCTGTCACTTTTTTCACCACTGGGAAAAGAAAAAAGAGACATTTGGTGGAATCTAGTGAAATAGCCCAGCTACTTTCATGTATCAGTTAGTGCTGGTTAGCAAAGTGATTTTGGAGACTTAACTAACCTGTCACCTTACTTTACCCCAAGTTAATATTTATCTTCCTCACTTCTCTGTCTAAACTTACACAGCTCTATTACTTACAGAGCATCTCTAGTCCCTTAGACTATGCTCTTAGAGAATATCCTTCTCTCAAAACACAGCTAAGCAGGATACATGTTTCTGCATTTAAAGGACACGCAGATGTAAGCTTCCAGGTCTGGCACTTTCCGTGAGCAGAACGCCAGACAAGAGCAGTGTAACCAACATACAGCAAAAAGCACCTCACCCTCCAGAGGTCACTACGTTCCTGCTCACTTCAAAGAAGGAAGTCTAAGGGCCTGACTTAGAAACATGTATTTCTAAGCCAACACCACAGCTCAGCAGAAAACTTAAACATGTGATTTTAAGCATGTGAGTGTCTCAACATCTTTTGGCAGTGGACTGTGGGTTACGTTTGGACAACTGAGTGTGAGCAATATCAAAGATGCTTAGAAATGTAATCAATTGAAAAAATTTCTATTCTCCTGTGTATCTGATGATACCGTAACACTAGGCAACAATACATCTATCTGCAACCGCAGTAGAACAGCACATGAAATGTGGTATATCCAGATACACTTCAGACACAGTAACAGCCAGGGACTGTGTGTACCCAGAGCTATCTTTCACAGCCAGAGAGAAGCGGGCAGGGGAACGATACATAAGACACAAACAGTAACATTCCTACCCCACTAAGTAAGCCAGAGTTTACTACTGGACCTTCATCTTTAAAAGGTTCAGAAGAGCATTAACATCTTAATGCCAATGAGATGACTGAAAACAGCAAAGTGACTTATCAAGGCCACACAATAGTGAAGCTGCAACTCCTAGCTTCACTCCAGTCAACAGCAGAGACTGTTTGCTCCCTTGATGTGGCCCGAGTTTATCCCAGCCCTGGATCCAGCTTCATCCACACCCCCACCCACCACACAGGAAACCAGCAGACCAATGAGGCCATAAAAGCACCTTCATATTTTATGCCCATAAAGAGACTCAGAACCCTGATGGTACAGCTTGCTCAGTACCAGCATGGTTAAACTTAAGTTTCTATCAGTTAGGAAAGGAAACATGTCATGATATAAAGCAAAGTCAGCCACAGACATTGTTTATAAATATAACAAAAGAGTTTCCTGTCTCATTGTTAAACTCAGCATGTGATCTGTAAATTAAGAACTGCTTTATGTAGGTATGGCCATCTGATTAAATGCCTACCCAGAAGATACACCCAGTCATAGAAACTTTACCACATGGGAACATGTCTTGTAAACCTCAAGGGACAGGATATTCCTAAGTGAAAGTCTCACCCCTGCACCACACTATCTACTGCTGTACTTTGTTCCCCAGAGCCACATGGGGTGGGGGCGTGAGGCGGTTTAATCAGACAGGATGGGACTTCCAGCCTGAGCAGGCTCATGCAAGCTCTGTGCAGACTCCAGGTTCAGCCACTGCAGCCAACAGCAGCAACAAAAGAAAAATCCAAGTTAAGCACCTTGTAAAGCTTACCAGAGAGATCTCCATCATCACGATCTTGAAAGAAAAATAAGCTAAAATACTTTGTTAATTCTCTTGATAGCCCCATCTTGCATGATGCAACCTACAAAAACAAACAAGGTCAGAAGCTTAGCTATCCATTAGCACGAGTAAGGAAGAAACTTTCAATACCTATTAGTGTAATTTAATTATTTTTAAGTTTTCCCTTACGTCCCATTTAACTGCCCATTTAAAGGCAAATAAAACCATTCCCATATTGCAGCATTTGAGTTTGTGAGGAGTTTCCTAAGTTTCAAAGGAACATAAAAATGTTGTTATAAAATAGGAAACGTTTACTGGTCTGCCATGCATTTAAGTATCCTCTAACACAAGGCATCTGTCATGCTATTCGAGATCTTTACTACTAAAGCCTTAAAGCCTCAAATCCTGTTGTACTGTGTGCTCTGAGCTAACACTGCTCACCAGCATCAAACATGTATTTTTACAGTACTTGTGTATTTTCTGAGCTGATAGCCCAAGTTATTTCCTAGAAAAACAAAAGAAGTCCTGCCCCTTCACTGCAAGCAGCAGTCTTGCTTGTAGGGTTCTACAATTCTGCATGAAGGCTTCTGACAACAGCAGACTTGAGCTCTGTTCAGCTTTCATTATTGACAGTGCATAAGGAGGAAAAATCCTACCCAGCTTGACATTTGGATTGTTTTTAGTTTGCTGTGGCCCCTCTGCAGCTTTTCTAAAAGAAAGCAGAAGTAGCACCAACAGAAAATGCAGAAGTTATCTACAGGAGCAGCTGCAAAACGTGATAGTGGAGACAGAAAAACAATCAGGCAGAGGTAAGCACAGAAACCACTTGATCAGATTGAAGTTATTGTTTTGTTCTGGTTTAGGTCCTGAAAAATCAAAGCACAAATTAAACCTGCCATAATCTAAAAGGGCACAGTGCCATCGAAGCATTCCCAAGTTCTGCAGTGACCATAATCTCCTGAGTTCGCTCAGAAAAGTGGTGTGGCCACCAGGAGAACACTCTCCACCAGAGAGCTCAGAACACTCCTGTCATAGCTCCTCTGGCAGATTGTGCAACCCAATAGAGGAGTCATGCTTTGGTCAGGGAAGCTGGGTTTTCATTGTCTGGACACAAGGTGGAAGTACCAGTTTTCAGTCTCCTTCCACTGGGTGCCAATCCCAAAACACTTCTAGCTGTGTCACAGTAATAGCATTGTAAATTCACTCTTCTCCATAGTTCAGAAGGGTTTTCTCCAGCTGTATCAGGTCATTTAAAACACAGACATGTTTTTGTGCATGGAAAAAACACAGACATCAAGCTAAATAAAAGGTTGGGAAGAATTGTTCCAAGTTAAAACTAAAAAATACATTCATGAGGTTTTCCTCATACTTGTTAATATCAGGGCCCAAAGACAAAAGAGTGAATATTAGCAGCACCATTTTTCATGCTGTCTGCCTCTGTGCCAAGAAACCCCCACAAGCTACTTTAAGAAGTTAGCCACAGAGCTTCCACGTGTTATCCCTTAGGAGCCTAGTACTAAGCGTACCAGATAGCATTTTCCAGGAATGTCAGACAGATCTCTAATTTAGTAGGATTTGGGTATTTTATGTCTTGCATCAAAGCACAGACTGGGATATGCTGCCTGAACACGAGGATGTTGGGGAACAACAGCTGCAAAATCTACCTCCCCCGTAAAAGAACAGTGAAGGTAGTAGCATATTTACAATGACGAAAGGTAAATATTCCTAAAAGTCCTATCTCATCTTTAAGGCCACAAGAGAAGTGGTGTCTGCAGCATTTCAAATGTCATTGTTTCACCACATAAACATAAACACAATATACAAAGCAATGTACAACACCACTGTCTGGCTTGGACATCACCTTCACCCGCTGCAAAACTAACAAGTTCAAAAACAATAACAATTTTGGCTTGATAAAGTATATTAGCAAATACTTTCCTTACCCAAGGTCCCTACGCAAGTCTACTCTCTAAAAATGTCTCCTTACTTCTATCCTATTAGCACCTACTTGCCGATCCCCAGATCAAAATTCCTACCCCTCTGCTACCCCCAACACCTTTTGCCTTCAGTATCTCCCATCCCACAAGTCTCCTGCTGCGGGGTTTATGACCAACTCTGACACTTACCTGCTCCTGGAAGAACTGGTCCCAGCATTGCCTCAGGTGGGGCAAACCCCATGGCAGAACAGAGCCAGCAAGGGGTTACCCGGAGTTATCCTGCACAGATACTGTGTGTTCTGTGGCCAGATTAACACACCTCAGCTCGACAGAAGAGTGTGAACACGTTCTGCTTGCTTGCACCTACGGTCAGCTCAGAACTACCTCCACAAACTCAGACTGCAAAGGCACAGCAGGAACAGTACAGAGTTTTCTGTCTGATGAGGGGAAATTTCAGATTCCCCTGACAAAGAAGAGTACCCATCTGATAGGTGCATGCTTTGCTATTGCTGTTAAGATGAGGAAATAGGAGCAACTGCAACCAAGGAAGAGGCTTCAGCCCTGCTCATGAACAAACGTGCAAGTACAAGATATGCAGAGCCGCCGCTGCTCCTCCTCTCCTGGCATAAGAGGGGAACCCCAGTTGGAAGTTTCAAACACAAAGACAGCCAGTTGTGTAAACATTGGGTTGCTACTGGTTTCAAAATGTGACTAGCAATTGTTTGCTGTATGTACTCCAACAGCTGTTACAGACATCCAACCCAGAGCCACAGTGCTAGAGCTGAGCCAGTAAGGCACAGGAAGTCAGTCTCACAGCAAACATCAAGGGACAGAAAACAAGTAAAGCAGCATGCAGAAAAACAAGACGGATCAGTTGCACGCTGGGTTTTAACAGCAGTGCACCAGCGCAGACATCAGCCAAGACTAGACCATCATTTCTGACTAGTCACCCATACTATGCTAAACCCAAGAGGAGATTAATGATGAATGTGTTCCCATAAGCAGCGGTATATATGTTCTGATTCTTTCTATATATGAATGAAGCTTGAACTTAGCCAAATGCCACAGAAGCAGAGGGCACCTAACATTAAGAGGAGGTAAATTATAGACAAAAAAACTCACCTGCAAAATCAGCAACACCCTCCACCCCCCTCTCCCTGGTACAATAAACCCTTCAAAAAACCCCACAGATCTTCTCAAATGTCTTCAAAGAGGGAGTTTCGCCCTTTCCTGCTGGAAATTACCTTAATTTTTGCCCACTTCTCACAAACAGAAAATCTCAACACAAATCTAGAAACCCATTACCTCCAATATTCTTTCTGCAGTGTCCGATGTCTGGATATCAAGTCTGATATTGCTGCCATCAGCGAGGTAAACATCCAAAAAGGCTCTCTGGGTTTGGATCTTAAATGTATCCTGTTACACAGAAACAGAACACTCTTTAATTGCTTTCCATATTGCTGGAGCCTGCCTGAAGATGCTGATGCTCCACTCCCCTATTTACACAAGTAAAATAAACAACTGGGATTACTGTTTAGTCAACAGTAAGTTACTAGAACTACTGTTAAACCGTGCAGATGACAAAACCACGCACATATGCAGAGCAACAAGCAGGAAGGTACTGCAGAATTAGAGGGTCACTTCAATGTTTAGCTCATCACAGGTTACCTAGCGTCTCAGCACTTGCAGGAACACCACAGTCCCTGACCTAGGAAGTAGACACTCCAAAAAGAGGAGGTGGATAAACAGCTGCATGGGAATATTAAAAGCCACAATCTTGCCAAAAGGAGAAAAAAAAAAAAAAGCGCATCTCTGTGCCTATAAACATGAAAGTTTCCAGTGAACATAACGAGGCTATGATGTCTTAGTATACCAGAGCCACTGCTACTGGAACACTGGTGTGCCAGTGCCCAAGGTTCAAAACCACAGCAAATGAAGAGGGAATATAAAGAAGCAACCTGAAAGCATTTAGGTCATGAGAAAACAGGTGTCAAATAAGCCACCTCAGAAACTGTCTTATGTCTGGGCCTAACAAAGGGGTGATGCAATCTGCAATACTGAAGTACAGAAGCCAGATCCATTGGCTGTCAGCTGATGACACACGCAGTCAGACTACCTCTAACAGTGAGGTAAGACACAGGAATGGGGTGTTCTCCACTGGTTTTATATCAAGACTTTATATTTCCCTAAAAGACACTCCTAATCTCAGACTCAAAGCTCCATGATTTGCTATGCATGAGAAATCAGTTACTTTTTCAAGAGGATGAAGACTAGTTTGAGAACTCCCTTGGAGATGCAGCCGGATGAGGTGGCCAAAACCCTTTGCTGCAGCTCCTGTTGACTGCCTTATATCAGAGGACAGCAATGGTCCTCCTGACATTTTTATTAGTTAGAGGTACTTCCCTCAAGGTTCACAGTAGAGAAAAATCCCGTAACTGTACATACTGCATGCAACACTAAATTTTTATTTCTTATATTCACCTTTGCCAGTCTGGTGAAAGACACAGGAAACTCCCTGGAAGCCCTTAGGTTTCACGTACTCTCAGTATCTCGCTGCAGTCTTCATGGTGCCTGTATATAGGAGTATCTCCTGACTCCTGTGATATCAGGGTGTCAGGGCTGACATTTATGCTGTGTGCTCCATTACCCCTCTTTGGGTATCCTGAAGGATGTACTAGGATGTATAACTCCAATTAACTCAGCTCAAATTGTGGTCTCTCTGAACCAAAAACCATTTTCTAGTAAATCTGGCTTAATTACGAGTTATTTCAAGGTAAGATTAAATGCAAACAAAAAGTGTTTTCTTCCACAACATCTAAAAATTACGAACACGGTGAATGTTTATAGAATGGTATGTGGCGAAGAAAGGTGTTCAGGGGGGGAAAAAAAAAAATCAAACTAAAAAAATCCTCTTATTTAAACAGACTTCCCAAAGATTTTCCTGACAGTGTTTTGCCTAGCTGCATGCCTACACATTTTTTTGTATGCATTAAAGAACAGAACCTCTTCTCAGTGCATTAGCCAATGCCCTGTCTGCAGTACTTTTGGAGATCCACACAGATTTAATCTTTATCCCCAAACTAATTTCTTTCTTATCCAGGAGACAGGTCTGGTCATTCCTCTTAATTAAAATGAGCATTACTTTGCTTCTGTGGAGATACAAAAGCTCCTCTCTCTCACATCGCGGATCATCTCCTGTACTTACACTAATACTTCACTACTTTGCTGTAACGCGAAGGAGCAGACACTTGCTCTCAAAACACCTTTGGTGGCAACATACTAGTAGGCAGATTAATTTGAGGATCTACAAGAAAGGATATGTTAGAGAAAGGAAAATATCTCAGCCCCATCTAGAATGGTCACATTAAGTATCGCTGTTTAATACTTAAAACTAGTGGTTTCCTCAGTAATACTTTTAAAACTGCTTTAATTTATCTTGACTCTACAGAATTACAGGAACAGGTTCATTTTATGGTCTTGGGGACAAATTCCCTACTTTATCTACAACTTATGATAACTCTTCTCTTAAAATGGCTATGACACAGCAAATGCAAAATAAGAATTATCTTAAACTGTTGGGTTGGGGTGAGTGGGGTTTTTCTCCTTCCCACACTTCCTTATCACATGCTTTTACCCCAGAAGGCAGAAGACTCCATGCCAGAAACTCCATGTATTGTTTAGTGTTATAAACATTTGTGTTTAGCCTCTTATCAGCAAAGTATTGTTGAGACCAAAAAACCTGACTTGCATAAAAACAAAAGGAGGAAACAAGTGTATTCTGTAAGTCAGGAGAAGACAGTGGTAAGTGAAGATATATAGACACGTCCCTAAAACAGCACAAGAGAACACAGCAGAAGTTTAATACAAAGGGGAGAGCATTTATCAGCGTTAGCTATAATCCATTTAGTGAGTGTACGTGGCAATGCCAACCATGTCCAAAACAGACCAAGAAATACTTTTGAGAGAAATTCACAGCAGTAAGCCAGAGAAGTTCAGATCTTCTCCCAGGCTGCTGGTTTAGTTTTGGAAAAAGCAGTGGAGTCATTGTCTCATCTACTCAAAACAGGCACCAACATTAAAAAAAAGTATTTTAGCAACAGTACATGTTCAGTACTACTTTTCATGCTACCAACACTTGCTTCTGAAATTCAGGGAAAATGCCATATAACTAAAATTGGTCGCTTTCTTATAACCTTTAATGCTGCTTATATGAATTTTCCCTCAGTGCTGTCACTATTGCCTGCAGTAAAATCTCCTAAAACATCTAGAACTGCTGCCTACTTGCCTGCCTCAGTAGCTTGAAGCACAGCTCAGTCATCAGTATAAGAATACAGACCAATACAGAGAAGGTGAGGCCTTTTCTTTGGTTTTCTGGATTTGATGAAAACTGTTTTGCAAAAGGAAGAAGAAAAAAACCAAACCACAAAACCAACAAAAAAGCCAACCAACCAACCAAGGTATCTATTATATAGTTTCCCCACAAGAAAAAATTATGCAGATATCTTCTTTTCCTCCCAGTTTTCCATTAGAAAACTTAAAATTAAGTGATTTCATTTTAACAGAAGTCAACACAAAACCAAACCCTCAGCAACCTCTCAATGGGTTTGTTGCTCAGCTAAGCAGCATAGGCCATAAAAGGTGAAAGGGTGAGAACAAAGGCCCTTATTACAATATATCTGAACAGAACATAGAATGCATCATAGAATGGTTTGGGATGGA
>NW_010241442.1:0-14394 GCF_000690775.1 Eurypyga helias
TATGATTCTGTGATTCTATGAAAGTGTAAGAAGTAATGCGGTGTTGTCTATAACTAATTTGGCACCTGAAGTAAACTCTTGTTCACTGAAAATTCAAAGTTATACTTCAACGCTTGGTAATATCAATCAATTTAATATTCGTTTCCAGGCATAATGATTACAAGGTGGTATCCCCTGCATTAAGAGCTGTTGGAAATATTGTTACTGGGGATGATATCCAAACACAGGTAAGACAAGTTGATTTAAGAAAAAATAATTTTCAGGATAGCATTTTGTAAAAATTGTGACAAAATACATGTCCAGTACAGGTATCTGCATACGCTGATTAAGGAAGCTCTGTACAAACCTGTATTGTTAATCTGACAGTTTAGGCTGTTGTCCTAAAGATGGAATTACTCCAAGAATGAACATTTTCTTACAGCACCGTATGTAGTGCTCTGCTTCGTTCCCATATGGTACTTTGACTGTTGCTTCGCATCTGCAATGAAAGTAACTTTGCCCCCCATCCCCTTTAGTGAGGGTTCAATTATTTATTGTCATTACCTTTTCTAAAGGCTTCAGATGTAGTCAGAAGTTGTCGCTTGTAAGCAACAGTCATACTTGATTTGTCCATGAATTTGTTCTAAAGGTTTATTTTTTAATTTTAGGCAATGGTATTGAGTTGGAAGTGATGCAGGAAATACCAAGACAGGTCCTGCTTTAAAGAAAATTGTCTCTAAAAGACTAATAGAACCAGCGTAAGGGAAAATAGGGAAATAAGTTAACTACATAATTTGTTGTGAGCTCTATAGGAGAGGATTTTGCTAGGGAAGTCAATATAAAACACCTGTCTGTTTAAAAACAAACAAACAAAAGCCAAAACCAACAAATTAACAAATAACTGTGCAGATTAGATTTACATTTCTCAGTTATTGTAGCCCTCAGCCTTATTTAGTCTTGCTGTTGTCAGTCTCCTGGTATGAGCTGAATTGAGGGTGGAATTTTTCAAATTGCTGGATTGTCTAGTCACACACTACAGCACTGAACACTTTAATTTTACAGGATGTTATCTATGATACTCTTTATAGTATAAATGTGTTGCAAAACCTTTTTTGCAACAAAAGTCTTCTGTAAAGTGCTTTTATATATATATGTATGTATATTGCACAAGCCTATATAGGTATGTATGTTTTTGAATTCTCAATTTTTTTTAGGTGATTCTGAACTGCTCTGCATTACCCTGTCTCTTACACTTGCTTAGTAGTCCCAAGGAATCTATTCGGAAGGAGGCGTGCTGGACTGTGTCTAATATTACTGCAGGAAACACAGCTCAGATTCAGGTAAAGCTTGTACCTGTGTTGGCTTTGCTTTCGTTTTACATGTTCACTTGACTTCCTTCACAAGGAGAAACAAATAGCTAGTACATTGACAATGCATTGTTTGTTTTAGTTAAAATTATAGACAGTTAGGACTGACTGTAATGTTTTCTTTTAAATTTTGAAATATTATTACAAATAACTTCATAAAAATACTTTAGAAATAGTTGTCATGATGTGTACTAGAGAAACTGGTTCATTTCTCTCGATGGGATTTGGTTGATGCTTATAAAACAAATTAAAAAGATGCTTAACTGTTAATATCAATCTAATGGAATATTTTATTTTTCCCTGTAGAAGCATCATCTACTGGTATATTCTCTTTAATTTAGTTATGCATTGTTAAACACAGTTAAGGTAATAAACCATTTTTCTTTTTAAAAAGTTGAAACAAAACACCTTGCACAAACTAATCCAATGAAAAGTGGACAATTTATCAGTCCTACCTATTTGGAAATGTTGAACATTTTGCTTGGATAAAAAAACTGCATGATGTCATCAGCACTGAGTTGTATTGAGTTGTATTATTGTGGAAACTACTAAATCCTGACTGTTGCTTCAGTTGTTTGGAGTTACCTGAGAAAAAGGTTCTGTTTGGCAAAAATGAGAATTCTGATTCATAGTACATGTTTCAGTATGATTTTTTTCCCTCTACTTCGATCAGGGATGAAAATGTTACTTCTTAATGACATTGAAAATATATAGTATGGCCTCCAATTATAGACATGGTCTTGAGGTGGAGACCACAAACCTGAACGAAATGACCAAAGTGGAGTTTTGTTCTGAGGCTTGATCTCCAGTTCAACAACTTGGGCGTCGTGCTTATGCCATATGATTTTTAAACGGGCCTCTCCAGTAAGCAGTATCCTGTCTGCCAGAGAAGTCAGTGAAGAAGGTATTCTGATGGTTGCTTTGGGGCAGTGTTGGAGTAGTTCTGAACTCCAGTTTAGTGTTTCTGCTTAGTGTGGTGCCTTCTGACAAAACAGGTTGGTATCAGCAGGCATCACTGACCCTGGTAGTGAAAGGGTATTGATGTTCTTTCTAGGTGTATACTGAATCTTTATTAATGGTTATAAAATACTATAATTTCATCTCTTAGGCTGTTATAGATGCAAATATTTTTCCAATACTGATCGAAATTCTTCAAAAAGCTGAATTTCGCACCAGAAAAGAAGCAGCGTGGGCCATCACTAATGCAACATCAGGAGGAACACCTGAACAGATTCGGTAAGTATGTATGTTACTGTTTTCTCTGCCTAAGTATCTTTTCTAAGGCATTTTTATTTCTGCAGTTGAAGCCAGACAAACGTAGCAGCAAAGTCCTAAACACAACTAATTCCTTGTCACTAACTTGACATAGGTACTAAACATGTAGAAACTCAGAAAAAATGAGTGAAATATATGCAGTAGACTTAATATCAAATTATCTGATACTGCTTTGTTTCAGTGACGTTACACGTAAAGCTTTCACAGGGTTATCTTCCAAAGCTGTTGATACATTGTCAGACACAATTGGAACAGTTAACGAACAGTCTCAGTGTTTGAAAACGGAAAAATTTGGGAGAGTCGTTTAGAAAACGTGGGCAATGGAATTGCATCTCTCTGTGGAGAGATATTAAGAATTTTAGTTGTTTCTTCTTGTATTTTCAACCCGCTATCAGTATTATTTTAAAGCAAAACTCCTTTTTCAGAATTGAGTTTGATTTAAATTTTACTATCAGCAGCTGTTTATGTGCTGCAAAGATTGGGCTTCCTGAATGACTAGAATAAAATACTCTGTGGTTTCTCTGAATGCCAGCAGCACAGCAATCAGTTTGAATCAGTAGTTGATAAATGGATTTAAAAGTGACAGTGGAAGCCAGAATTGAAAGTGAAAAGTCTTGTAGCACATTAGGGTGGTCTTTTGCAGTAAGCGCATGCTGACATATTCAAAATGTAAACAGTCCTATAGTTTTCTTATAGGTAGGAAGTCTTATCAGAGGTGAGGAAAGTTTGTTTGCATACGGTAACAGCAAAACCATGCCAGCAATCAAGATATCTTAAAATTTAGTATGTTTTAAACATCTTAATTCAGGATCTTCAAATAGTAAATGTGCATGTAGGAACTTACAAGTAGCTTCTCTTCCCAAAATACAGATATATTATCTATGCCATCAAGCTTTAGCACTTCTAACGTTTTCGAGGTAACTGCTGTCTAACTGCAGGATAATTTAAAACCCCTAAATAAACCATATTTATGCAATCTGTTGATGCAGATCAACATTACAGTTTTCATTTTACTTGCACACTAGAAACAAGGACGCAGATTCTGACTTTCAGAGTCGCTGCACAGTTTTGTGCAAAATTGGAAGAAGGAATAGGATACTCGGAAGCCCAGTATCTTTTTGTATTTACAAGTATGTCTTTCCTTTTATAGGAGGTAATGCTAACATCTTAATGGGCTGCTAGTGTGGACTGTGTTAGTATAGAGCGTTTTCCAGTGTTCGTATCCGTCGCTCGTGTTTAACTCCAGTTAAATTTTCTCAGTAGGATAAATCAGAATGTTTATTCAATTTCAGACTAAGATTATTTTTGTGTTTTGGATGTTTTCGTTTCAGCTGCTTCTTTTAACAAAATTAAGTACCAATAGCGATATTGGAATGTGTATTGGAATAAATGTGCTGGATTATCAGTCCTCCTTCCTCTCCACCCCCCACCCCCCCATCCTCTTCTGTTTTTCTGTTGCTTTAAAGGTATTTGGTAGCACTAGGTTGTACCAAGCCTCTCTGTGACCTCCTGACTGTGATGGATTCAAAAATAGTGCAAGTGGCTTTAAATGGACTTGAAAATATTCTGCGTCTCGGAGAACAAGAGTCTAAGCAAAATGGATTGGGCATTAATCCCTATTGTGCCCTTATAGAGGAAGCATATGGTAAGAAATTACTTCTTGTAAAACTGCATACCTGAGCTTCTTATTTCAGGCTCTAAAAACAAAACCATTGTGAACCATTACTACCTTATTTGTAGGTAAGTTTAATGTTAGAATTTTTACTTCAAGTGTTAAGTGGACGTAAAAGCATCATAAATTAGGTAATGCAACATGGGAAAAGTGGTTACATGCAGAAAACCTGTGAGTGTTTGTGGTTAGTTTATGAAATGTGCCTTTAGAGAACCATTATCAGAAATATTTGACACACGGGTGTCTTAATCTGTTGGAGCCATGGTTTGGGTGAGTTTATTAGCCAATCCTAAATATAGTTTTATTACTTGAATATATACTCCTGTGTAGTACAGTTTCATTACCAACCCGGGATGTGAGATCAGAGATTTTTTTGCTTATTTCCAAAGTTGGATCTCTTTATAAGCGTAGTTAATAGCAGTCATAGCTAAATCAACTTCGGAGCATAAAATTAAATGAGCTTGTACTTAATTTGTGAAAGTATTTTGTTCTCTTTCTTCTTTTAAGAATTGTTGAATTAAACCATGTTTTAAAGGCAGAGTATCAAAACTAAAATGACATTTGTGGAATTTCATTACTAGATGCTTTTGATTTAAGAAAATTCATGTTAAACCTGTCTTAGAGTGAATCTGGCATTATTTATGGAGGGTTATCTTTGTTGTAGCTCTGACAAAGCAAAACTGGCAGATATATCTGTCTCAAAACCTGCTAATAACAATTGTAGTTGACCACATTATATCCGAATAGATGGTACTAACTTTTGTGTAAAGCAGCCTTTGATTCTGAATTCCCAGGTACAGAGTTTTGATTCTAAAATCAAGCACGTACTTGGAGAACTTGCTTTGCAGTCTAATGTGTGAGAGGAATAAGTACTGAATACTTCAGTGGAGTTTATTCTGTTCCAGGTTTCGAGTTTGTTCTCAACTCTTGAATGTCTAGGTTCTTTTCTTCTTTCACCCGTGAAGTGTGTAGGCTGCCGAAGCTGTAGAGTGCAGGTTCAAGTAGGGCAAACAGCAGTTATATCGCCCCCGTTGCTTTGGCATCTATAGTCACCAGAAGGGTTTGTATGAGCTCTTCCTAATCCATCTTAAAATAACTAAAAAAGAGTTTTCCATCAACGTAAATGACTGCCAGGCACTTAATTCTGTCAGCAGAGCAGAGATGTTATCATTTAGAAGCTCTAGGATGAGCCTTTGGAAAGATACCTTCAAATCTTAAATTTGAAAAAAGGTACCAGACTCTCCCCAGTGACAGATTCAGTTTCTCTGTAGGCATGGCGTATGTCATTGCAGATACTGCAGTCTCCTCTTCCTCCTCCTCCTCTTCAGTTTAATGGATGTTCTTTTAGCATAGTTTTAAAATTAGTTTGGACAGCAGAAGGTGGTGCTGGAAATTATGTGGGTTAGAAAATGAAGAAGCGGTGATGCAGGATGAATTGACGTGATATTTGGGATTGTATTCTTTTATGTAAGAAGGACCGCTATACTATAAGCTGTTTCCCTTTGAAATCATCATTCATTTAAGCAATTAGATTTTGAAAATGTTTTGTTTTGAATCTAGGACTTGATAAAATTGAGTTTCTTCAGAGGCATGAGAACCAAGAGATCTACCAAAAGGCTTTTGAACTCATAGAACATTACTTTGGTGTCGAAGAAGAAGACTCCAGTATTGCACCTCAGGTGGATGAAAGTCAGCAGCAGTTTGTGTTTCAACAGCAGGAAGCTCCAATGGAGGGGTTTCAGCTGTAAGCTGTTGGAAGTGAAGACGAGCATAACATGGAAACACTTGTAGGGTTTTGTTTTGTGGTTTGTTTTCTTCCTTTTTATTTTTTTCCCCAGAGGTCTGTCTTTATGGCCAAAGTTAGAGGAGAAGTTGAATATGTTTTGCAGAAATAGATGAAGCAGCTCATGCACTTTTATATATCGTGTTAGATACAACTGTTCTTTGTTTTGTACTTGTGTTTTTCATTATCTCTTCTGTACAGACAACAACTGTGAGTAGTCATGTCTAAAGTAAAGCATTAAATGTGATTTAACAAGAACTGTTAAGCTAAGACTTGGTAGGATTTTAGGTAGTGGTTCTGAATTTTTCATGTAGTCTCAAACTGCATATCAGCAATACAGTTACTGACAGTTGCGTTTTTGGCAGTAGGCTTGACTTGCCCAGTCTCTATCAAATCTACCTCTTGTATTGAAGCAAAAACACTGCTTCAGAACTAAGGCATGAAATAAAGATGAGCTTGTAAGAAGCTGAATTGGAATGTGAAAAATATTTATTTAAATTGTGAAACTTTTATGCATTACTTAACTTTACGACACACTGTTGAAGTTTATTTATAAAATGTATTTAAAGACTTAATAGATATACATATATAATGCTAATTACCTAATATAATATTGAATATATTGAAAAAGCTTTTTCTGAATTACATGGGAAGAGGACTATTTCAGAGGTTTTCAAATTGGAATCAGCCGAGGGCTTGCTGGTCATTTGATGTTGGCTCTGTAATTTAAAGCTGCTAAATGGCATTAAAAGTCAGCCACAAATGCCGCAATTTGTAGTGGAAGCAGTTGCTGCAGTCACCGCAAGAACGCTGCGACCGCCAACGACAGAGGTGGTTGATTTGCACAAATCACCGAGCAGGTGGCTTACAGCTGTCTCCTGTCAAAATGTGGTGGCACCACTTTAGTTTGAGAAACGCTGCAATGTTTGCCTTTCTAGTACAGTTGCTTCTTAAAAGCTTAGACAAGTAGGTGTTGTTATTTTGACCAAATACGCTGCCGCCACTTGAATTGCTCTTTAACTCGGTTTTCTTTGGCAAGACAACAGAAATGCTGCAGTGAAGAACGAGCAGTGAATCACTCCAGTTGAAGGAAAAGCTTGTTGTACTGTAAATAGCATTAAGTATGTGGACACCAAAACTAACTAAAAGTTACTGTCATCTAAATATTTAGGCGCTACAGTATACAGTGTTTGCTGTTAAACACTAGAAGAAATAGAATTCTAATATTTACATTAACAGTTTTGACTACAGAAAAAAGTATGCTCGGCTTTGACTTGCATATAAGTAGTGTTTCCGGTGTATTAGTAGTATATCTCATTTGGAGAAATTAATACTTTGGGTTAACCCTGAAGTCTGATTATTTTTTATTACCTGTAATTAATGTATTAACATCAGACTGCTGGGTTAAGTGAAATCCTTGACATATGACAGCACTTCCTGCTTCATAAAGAGCTGCAATCGAAACTTCAAATTACTTACCCCACGGCACTGTGCTTGTCACTAAACAATATCTTAATGCACTGAAAAATACAGGTTCAAGGTGGTATCATTTACAGAACCATTTTATATTTAGAGGTTTTTTTTACACGCGAGTTAAGTTTCTAAGATGTTTCACTTTGATGTTACAGCAATATATACAATATTGTAGTTGAACGTGGGACTTGAAGTGGATTTTCTAAGACTAATGGTCAGTTTTGGCTAAAGATGTAACTGGGAGGGAAGAAACCTCTTTCTGAAGTCTTTTTAGTGGAAGATAGAACTGTATATAGGAGTGCTGTTACTTTATGAACTCTGAATAATGAGATATTTTAGCAA
This sequence comes from Eurypyga helias, assembly GCF_000690775.1. NCBI lineage: Eukaryota > Metazoa > Chordata > Aves > Eurypygiformes > Eurypygidae > Eurypyga > Eurypyga helias. The sequence continues at coordinate 7,892 of NW_010241442.1, forward strand.
ATGACACTTTAAACCTAGATTTGTACAGCATAAACAGTTTTGAATAGTGTGATAATACTGAGTACAGCTGCCAAATTTTCATATAATGTTAGATGATTGTATTTGTGCCCTTTTTACTCTCATAGTTTTAGGTTTTCATATACTGATCTTCCTTCTTTTCCCCACCCCATCTGTTCAAAGTACAGGGTAAGAGTCATGGAAATCTACCAGGATTACTAGTAAATGCTGACTTTCGATGTTGTTCTAGTGTAAGAAAATGATTCAGGTAACAGGGTATTCCATTGTTTCTAACAACCTTCTTTTGATAACATAACCAGCTGTGCCTGCTTTTTATTTGGAGAACCCTGTAAAAACTGCATTTATAAGCCTCTCTAATTTAAACCAAATCTGAACTATAAAAATCTTGCTTAAAATACTTGAAAATGAAAAAAAGGAGGGGACATTTGAAGTATTATATTTGTTTTGAAAGAATGTCTTTGGTTGTGTGGATATGTTATTGTATATTGTGAACGGTTAGTGACTGCACTTTATGCCTTTAGATGAATTGTATTTCATGCCTCTGGTACATTTAACTGTAATGGTTTGAAAGGGAACTAAAATTGATGGACTTGAGCTGATGAGAATCATTCAAACTCAACATTTGGTTTACCCTAAGATTGTTAAAAAAATAATAATTCTACTTTAAAGGATCACCTTACAGGATGGCCTCTCCTATTTTGTGACTGGGATTACATCACACTTTGTTAAAAGCACAGAAATGGACAATATAAACCCAGAGATGGTGACTTGAGGTCAGCTCTGGTACAGCCATTTTAGATAAGGGGTGAGGGTATGATGTTGTCTAAACCAGTGTGGAGGGGAAAAAAAATAACAGTTGCGAGAGGAAAATCTGTTTGAAGTTTGGTATTTGATATGGAATCTGAAGCGCCCCATCAGTTACAAAGCCCGTTTAAAAATACAGGTGTCTGGATTTTGTGGTTTTGGTTTTAATTAAAAGGGTACCATTTGTTCTGCTTAAATGTGAATACTAACAAGCTAAATCTATGCAACTATGCAAAGCGTGAGATTTTGGGTTTTAGTTCCCTACTCTTGATACACTGACTCATATCTGATTTTCTTTTTTGTCATCACTGCACTTTTGTCCGAGGGCTGGTTCACACAGCTTTTTAATTTTCTAGTATCTGCTTTAGACAGTGTTGCTAGCAGCAATCAGAAAATAGTAATAACGTTGGCACAGAAATAAGTTAGCTGTAGAACAAGTTTCCAACTGGAAAATATTTATTGTCGGGTCTGTCTTTAAAATTAAAAAAAAAAGAGAGAAGATGCACTATTGTCTTTCCTCCACGGTTAGTTCTCAGTTGGTTGAATTTATTGCATCGTGCAACTGAGGGGTTTTGTCACAGGTCTGCCACTGGATGCGTGAAGTTTGACCGTGACCTCAGGAGTCTGCTGAAACCTGGAGCGAGACGTTTCAGTTACTCACGGCACGCTCTCTTCATGTCACGTGTGGCAACTAAGACGCCTGTACTAACTTCAGGTCGTAGCAGTGCATCTTGAAAGCCAGGCCAAAGGCCCATTACTGTAACGGAACACATATGAGTAGTATGCAATATTATGGAATGTTAAATCTCCAAATACCGTACAGAAACCAATAAAACCTATTTTACAGATGTTTGGTGTATTCGTTTAGTGTTTTAGTAAGTGTGGCTGCTTAAACTAGGAAAATGCCAACGCCATTTCGAATGCAGCGCTGACGGCGAAGGCGTTCAAACGGGCCGGTGTGTGCACCCCAGAGCTCGCTGCTGTCACCGGGCAGAAGGCGCTTCGCGTTGAAACACCCTGTGTAATCACGTGACCAAACGCTTGTCCTGTCCCTGGCTGCGCTTGGGGATTCCCCATGAAACTTAGAAGGACTCGAGAATCTGTGGGATTATCAGGTCATTTCCCCTCCCTTCTCCAAACCTTCTCGGTGGATAAGATTTCTGGCTGAGTTACGGTTTGTTCAGAATTGCACAGGTCTCCTTGTTTTTGCAGTTTTCATGCCTTCGCTACTGCTCGGACTTTCACCTTTCCCTGAAAAAGTACAGCTAGCTTTTCCTGTAAGGAACTCCTGCCCATGTAACAGCTCAAGATAAGCCTGAAAGAAGGTTTTTAAAGACTTCTGAAGTTTTTAAGATAGGGGAAACTTGGCTCCCCCCATACATGGTGTTCTTAGCAAACCACCTCATCTCCTCTGAAATTAGTTACTGCTTTTAATCAGGTGGAAAACATTCCAATTTTAATAATTTGCAACGAGTACATTGAGTATCTCTCTAAGAGACCCTCCATTTCTTTTTGTGATCCTGTAGCTACTCGTTGGCTCCATGCTTTCCTGTTTGTTGGTGAAATTCACTGATGGCTCTCGGAAGGTGTTAATTTTGCTCCTACAAGGTACACTCAGCATTCCGTAGTAAGTTACTTTGTCTTCGACTCCACGGCGAGTGCGGCCTCTTCCCGCCACTTGGCCTTCTTCGCCAGGTTCCAGCTGGTGAGGGACTCGTGACGCGCGGCAGCCTGCGGAAGTAAAACGCCTCCTTAGGAGCGGTGTCCCTAGGAGGAGTGAGGATGTGCCTCGGGGGAAGTCAACAGCTACTGCATGGCAGGGTGACAGGGATGTAGGTCAGCTGGGCTGGGGGTGAGCTGCTGCCCTTCCTTTCCGTTTGCCTACTTCTCACTAATCCTGTCATCGTTACGCTAGTGGAAGCTACCGAGCGCCGTACTCACCTTCTTAGCCGAGGCGATCACCGCGAAGCAAGCGACGATTGAGAGGCCAATCATGATGTAACACGCTTTAACTCGCGCTTTGTTTCGGGCCCTGTCTAGCATCTCTGGCCTGCAATTGAAGTTATTGAACCGGAGTATTACAAACCTGGGAAGTCTCTCTTCTCCAAAGCATCGCAGACCAAACATCGCCGTTGAAAAAAAGAAACAGAATTAGTGTCTAAAACAAGCATTTTCAGCTTACCACAATTGGTTATGTACCACCCAAGAACTTGGTGTTTTCTGACCCTAAGCCATTTTCTGTGGAAATGAAACATTTAATGCATTTAAGCTGGGTTTTTTGTTTGGGTTTTGGTGGTTTTTTTCTGGAAAAAATATTGCTCATGCCATAAATACTTGCATGTAAATACACCAGAAATCATACCTTAAGCTCTATTTAAACACAGTGACAGTTAAGGGGGTTTGTCTTACTTTAAAGAGAAAGAGAAGTATATGTGGTGTCAACCAGATGTGGCAAAAGCAAGTTCCTGTTACTCCAGGTTAACTTTAGAAATTAATTCCTGTCGTATCTAACCTGTTTGGACGGTGCCCTGTACACTGGGGAGTTCACATCCTTGGAGAGTTGAGCAAACTGGAGTTTGTACTGCTACGTGTTACGATTTTGCTTCTTCCCAAAGGCGGCAGCTTTTACACAAAGTGGCGGCTAATCATAGAATCACAGAATGGTTTGGGTTGGAAGGGACCTTAAAAACCATCCAGTTCCAACCCCCCTGCCATGGGCAGGGACCCCTTCCACTAGACCAGCTTGCTCAAAGCCTCGTCCAGCCTGGCCTTGGACACTTCCAGGGATGGGGCATCCACAGCTTCTCTGGGCGACCTGTTCCAGTGCCTTCACCACCCTCTCCATGAAGAACTTCTTCCTGATATCCAATCTAACCCTCCCCACTTTCAGTTTAAACCCATTACCCCTTGTCCTGTCACTACAGGCCCTTGTAAAAAGTCCCCCCCAGCTTCCTTGTAGCCCCTTCAGGTACTGGAAGGTGCTATAAGGTCTCCCTGGAGCCTTCTCTTCTCCAGGCTGAACAAGCCCAACTCTCTCAGCCTGTCCCCATAGCAGAGGTGCTCCAGCCCTCTGAGCATCTTCGTGGCCAGAGGGCTCATGTCAGCCTTTGTGCTGTTGCAGGAACACCCGCCTCAGCACAAGCAACCTACGTGATTATTTTTGCTGGTCGTCAAAGGCAAAAGGAATGAGAACTTCTGCCCTGTTTGGCAGCCATTGCTGCCGGAGGGGGAGCGTGCAGCTCCTCTGTGCGAGCAGGCTGCATACCCTTGGGATCCCGCAGTACAGGAAATCTCCCCAGCACTGAAATGGCCTCAAAACTTTTGGCCAAATCTTCTTCTGGGTCAGACATTACACTTGGGAGTAGAGTTTTTAAGATGTTCATTAAATGCTGGCCATGCGCTGTTCTCCTTTCATAAATCACATGGGAATGCTTTATGTTCTATAATATTCAGAACGCGAGTATACAATATACATAGTTACAGATTTATATATATGTAAAAAGGATAGTTGCATAAACAATCCATTTTATGTTGTGAGTAAAGATCCTATAATGACATCTTCTCCCCCAAAACACCTTTGGCTTTACCTTAAAGAGGATGAGTGGTGGGATGGGGCAAGAGCTGGGGTTCCTACAGTGGCAGCTCAGCTCCCGGAAGCGTGTACGTGCCAAGGCCGAGGGCCGCGGCACTTCTCTCGAAGGCTCTGATGCACCAGAGGAGGGGAAGCCTCTCGGGCGGTGCCTGGCCACCCCCTTCCCTGCCAACGCGCACGCGTGCATCGTATGCCAGTAAACGCACCTTGTCTTAAAAACAAACTGCACACCAGGCTAGCACATAAACTCATTAATCCACTAATCCATTTGTAGCAACAAAAGCAAAACCATAAATGTTATTAGGCTGGCTTATTAGCCTAATCGTGTTTTGCAGTGCACTAATTGAAACTCTTCTGAAGCGCACTGTCGCTTTGCTCCCTGCTTTCTGCCTCTGCTTTAAGAAAAACAGACCTGATTATCTTCCTCCCTAATTGCAAATCAGGGCCTTTGCTACTCAGTTCTTCATCAAGACTCGGGTTAAACCTCTGATGAAGTCAGTAACAGCTGTTTTTTTTTAAAAAAACAACCTACCTTGAATAAGGACTGCAGATTTGACCCTTAATACAAACTATCTTCCACAGCCAGACTGTATTCCCCGGTAACAATATCTTGCAATCCTTTTGTTTTTCTAATAGTTAAGGCAGTGACACAACTGAGCTTCAATGTCTCACAATTAGTTTCTTTTAATATATTACTGTTTATCATCCTACAGTTCTAAAAAGTCTTTGCTCACCCAGAAAGCCCAAAGCGGTGACACGCACCTGGCAGGCCAACTACTGCACAGGAACGAGAAGTCTGTGTGCCTGTACGTGTGTGGACGGGCAAACGTGTGTGTCCTTATAAACACCTCCCGATGACTTCAGTAGCTTTTAGAGCTTCTGAGACCTCTCCGAACCTTTCCCTAGGTGGGACTCACACAGCGCGGGTGAGGTGGGACAGTGGAAAGCCACTGTCCAGCTCGGGAAACATCAGTGAAACTGTCAGGACCCACCGGCAACAGGCAGAAGATGTACCTGTTGCTTGACACAGCTCTGGATGCTGCGTGTGCTCAGCGTACCTAAGACAGGGACATACTGTGGTGATGAAGAGTAGCGTCCTGGAGAGAGATGTCTAACACGCTATCGAACATGCTAAGGAAAAGGCAGCAATTGGCATTAGAGTTCAGTGACTGACTCCCCCGGAGGATGCTGACTTTCAGTGAGTCGGAGCACTACAGAATCAGCGCAGTTTGGGTGGGAAGGGACCTTCAAAGATCATCTAGCCCAGAGAGTCAGCACGAATGAGAGGCTAAGGCTATGCCAAGTACTCGGTTTTCCTTGGTGGGGGGTGTTTCTCTCAATCTCCTTCCCTATTTTTCCTCGAATTCTATAATCAATCTTAATTTGTTGGCTGTAACCATTCAGTCAGGTCCCTTAGAACTGTTTATGGGAGATATAAACAGAAAATAAGGTTTACCACTAACATCCTTCTCCATTTGCACATTAGGAATAAACAAAATAAACAAGCCAGTACATGAATGTAACAGAGGCTATCTACTCAGATGGATCCAGTTCTTAATCCCAGGCTCTGGGGACCCCAGTAAGGGACATTTTTTCATCTTAACCTCTAACCAGGACAGGAAACTCTTTTGCCCTCTGATTTCCTTCCAAGTTTTCAGCGCTGAAAAACTGACTGGTTCAAACCCAGCGGAAAAGCTTTAGCTCAGGATCACGCCACCGCTTTCCCATCAGCTCCGTGTTCCCCTTGGACAAGAGCAGCGCACTTACGGGATCCTCAGAGGAATCTCTTCTTCTGTCTTGAAACGTCCAGTCCAGAGGAGGATTTTTTTGTCGAACTTGGAGGGTTTGTAACTCGCAACCACCTTGTGAGCCTGCTCGGCTTGAAGATTAAGAAAAAAACACTTCGTCACACCCTGCGCTAAAAGCGAGTGATGGGCGGGTGGTGCGTGTGGAAGGGGAAAACCTCTGCCCGGGAACGTTAACTCGGGGATTAAGCTTCCCCTCGGTCCGTCGCTCGGAGTTAGTTGTCTCCGTTACGTGGTCCCTGGAGTGCCCCCGCCTGCCGTGCGGGGCGCTGCGGTCGGGTTCG
>NW_010241443.1:0-14025 GCF_000690775.1 Eurypyga helias
GATCGCCTGCTCTTGTGCCAGCATGCCTGAGGCGGACCCACACAGCCAAGATGGGGAGGAATCGCTGCATTTAACGGTGGTGGTGGTGCCCTTCCATGTGGTGTGCACGTTATACAGGTCTGAAGGTCATACTACACACCACAGCCTACACCTCCAACCTTAGAAATCCGTTTTCTACAATCTTCAGTACTTAATCAGCACCTTTTCCAAGTCTTAATACTCTAATATAACCAAATCTTGGTCATATATTACAGTCTGATAATAAGAGAAGTACAGAAGGGGGAATAAAAAGGGTCAGAGCTGTGGTGTGGGATTAGCTGTTGATTCTTGCGAGATCTGTATTTCCTATCTGAAGTTATGCATTTATCCTAAATGCTATACCACACCTTTCTAGTTACATCTGCATGAGGATGGCTCTGATTGTAGAAATCTGAGACCAAAACGAGTGTTAGATGTTCCTCATTTTTTTGCTGGTGGTTACCAAGTATGTTGTGCACATCGTATCTTTTTTCTGTCCTTTGAAAGTATTAATCGCTGTTCTGAGAAGGAGTTTCTGTTACCCGGCTTGTGTATTGATGCCCATAAAAGCTATGTCCAAAGTACTTTAGCTTAAAACTTTTAAACTAAAATAAAATGTGATTGTATTCTTAGAATGAGGAATCTTTAAGCTGAAAAACAAATTTCCCTCCAATGGATTTTTTTTTTTATTTTAGACAGAGATATCGAAGAAGAATGACCCTTTTGCTCCTGGTGGAACAACCGTTACTACATCAAATGATCTCGGTAAAAGTAGAATATATACATCAGTCTTTTGGGGTTTATTTTTATTTGCTTTTGCTTATTTGGGTTTCCAGTCTTTTAACTGAATTTGTGATGGAGCGTTTTAGAGATTTCCTACGTTTTCTCAATTTTCCTGAAAAGTATGACATGAAGTGCAAGTTTGCAGGGGAGTGTGTGTGTATTTTTATAAAACTGTTGTTACCTTCAGTGCATAGCGCTGAGGACTGTTTCCTCAAAAATGTTCCTCTGCCTTACCTAAATCTGCTGAGATACCCTGATCTGAGGGTTTGGATTCTTTGAATGGTTTATACTGGTGCCAATTAGGGTTGGGTTTAGCGACTGCATGTCACCTTCAAAGTAACATACAAAGTAGCATTGTGCTACGTGAGATGTGGGATAAAATAACTACTTTATCACGAATTTTTACTGTTAAAGTTTGCTCCTTTCATTTTGCTATGACCCTTCTTCATCTGAGGCCTTAAGATGTTTTTAGGGAAGGCTCTAATCTGCTGTTTTCCCAAGTTGCCCTGACAAGTGCTAATCCAAAACACGAATCCAAGTGTGACTTTGTCTTGTAAACCTCTTCAGCTTAATTGTAAAAAAATTTCTGTAGGCTCAGAAGTGAGTATTGGTAAAGAGAGTGCAGTTCTTGCATTACAGTAGAATAGCAGGTTTTACATATTTTGAGGCACATAAGAATGAAAGAGTACTGTTGAATTAGGTTGAGGTGATAGGAGGTTTACATACTTGATTCCACACGTGGGCCTACAGTCAGACGTGAGCTCTTGTTCATGTGCTTCTGTATGTCTGTGTATTTGTGGGGGTGGGCACACAGAAACTAACCTCGGTGTATGCATACACGTATCTCTGCAGAACATCCATTAGTATGATTATTTGACAGTTTCAGTGGAATTTAACTTTTTTAATTGTAGGAAATCAGAATAGCAGTGGTTTTTTTGAATTATTCCCTGTTCAGGATAATTATTATTCTGAATTGGCAGTTGACACTTAGGCTACTTTAATATATTCAAGTGCCTGCCTCAAAATACTTCACTTGAATTAGTCTGTGCTGCAAAATATGTAACAGTTGCTTCATGTTGTGGGACTTTTTTCCACATCTTTCCTATTTAACGTCTAATTTAATTCTGTTTGCTTGATTTGTATGTATTTAGCGACGGACCCCTTTACCTCTCTGTTTGGAAATGAATCCTTTGGAAGTGGCTTTGCTGACTTCAGCATGCTGTCAAAGGTAATATGAAACTACTGCACTCGGAAAATGCATGAAACTCTAGCGACAAGACACAACTTACTCTACCACCAATTTCTTCAGTTTTGCCTCTACTGAAAATCTATAATGGTTGACTTCCTTGAAAAAGTGATCTTCATAGTAAAGGGTCCTGCAATTCCATTGTGAAAAATGCAATGCAATCTTTGTGGCTTCCTAAGTATTTCTGTATGTTTGAAGTGATATTTTAATTACTTGTTTTTAAATGTGCCGAGTGTAACAGCAGAAGTATTACTTTTGCATGTGTGACTGCACTCAACTTTATATGGCTGTATACGCTCACCATTCGTGGTTATTTTCGGTCTCCTGCAGTGTGTGGATGATGTTTAAAAAGTATTTTCTTTCTGACTTAGTCCAAACTTCCAGTTCTAAATAAATAATGCATTACTGAAAAGAGAAGTGTTAGTAGAATTGCACTGAAAATGTGTATGTTGCTGTTGTCTTTGTTGAAGGCCAACAACGAGGATCCCTTCAGCTCTTCCACATCAGGTTCTGTCAACAACGTGATCATAACTAAGAACTTATTTGAGGAACCACCAGCTAAAAATGAGGATGTTCCTCCTGCGTTGCCCCCTAAAACAGGAACACCCACAAGGCCCTGCCCACCACCACCTGGTAAGAGCTGATACTGGGACGTTGTCAACAATAAGCTGCTTCAGAATCAGCGGTGGGACAGTAATTAGGAGGGGACGTTCAAGTGTCTGAATTTAGAATGAATGAGCAAGACATGAAACAAGTCTGCTCCTGATCTGCTGGGGCTTTAAATTTTGCGTGGTGTTTGGGATCGTAGTTTAGTTTTTGAAGAGATAAAGGATTTGGAAAAGAAAAAAAACCAGCGTTATTGCAAGTATCTGCAAGACCATTACATGACTGCAAATTAAATAGTTACTCATGTGGGACGTTGTGAACCTTGCAGTAAATTTTCTTAGTGAGAATTCAGTGTGTTTTACCCATTGCAAAACCCCTGGTTTTAACACAAAATGAATTAAATAGGGTTAAATGACTGCCTCAGGTTTTCAGATTAACGTTTTCCAGGTGGTCTTGCCAGCGGTCTGCAGTAGTAAATAAACCTAGCCCCAAGCTTCCTATGCTGTTTTCTGCACAGCGATAGCTGAGTCCTCTGGTCTGCTCCGTGGCGCAAACCGCTCTGCTTTCCGGAAAAGACCATGGTTGTCAAAGATAACACCACCTTCTTGTGGTTGCAGCAAGCCCGTGTTACAACAGACTCTTCACTCCCGATGTTTTTTGCATAGATTGGAAAATGCATTACTAGTATTGCTTTTAAGTTTCTGTCCTTTGTTTCATTTTCCTTAAAAACTCTACTGCATCGTTTTTCTCACTATTACACTATATGGATGACTCCTAAGGTGTTTGGGAAAATGCTAGCATGAAACTTAAATGTACTCATATTTTTCCTCAACAGAGGGGGAACACAGTAAATGTAGGAGTGTTAATACTAAAGTTTAAACTCAGCTGTTTAATTTCTAACGCTCATGTGAGATCTGGTTCATGCTTATGCCTCGCAAGTAGTCAGTTTCCTTGTAAATAACGTGAAAACAGCTGACATGACAAATGATGATAGTTCAAATGTTTGATAGTGTTTCCTCTTCTGGTGGCACTTATTTACAGAAGAAGGATTTCTGACTTTGTTGTACGGGAGTGGCTGTGATCACTTTCAGAATGCAGGCTTCTAGTGGCAGAACATCTGCATCCTTATCAATAGATGATGAGAAAAAAAGTAGGCTGTTTTGATTTGCACATAGGAAGAATGATGCTGTGGTTATCTTGATAACCATTCCCCAACAAATTATTTTCCTAATGCAAATAAAAAATGGAGATACTGAAAATATACTCTGGTGGTCATTTGAAGCTGCTTCTCCTACATAATTCAAGACAGACGTGTTATTTGCCAGTAATAGAGCATCATCAGTGAGTGAGAGCTGTCAGGGCAAGGTTATCTGCAAAGGATCTAAGTAAATCATATTCCCAAGGGGGTATTTTCTAAATCACTGCCCAATTAGAATCTTTTTTGGTCTATGCAAGAATTTTTAGAGTAACTTGCAACAGTGATGTGCTAAGTAATAAGCACTTCGGTTTGATTCTGCAGTTTAAAATGGCAACAGAAGCAAGTCTTTAAGACCATTGTAAGTGTCCAACCGCTTGCAGAACCCACTAGTTGAATTCAGGAAAATACAAGGAACCCTCTTCTGTAAGCAGTAACATATGGAGGGAGAGGTGGGATGAAAGTCAGCTCAACTGTTCTTGAAAGTATTTGGGTTGATATCCTCAAAGGTGGTGAAAGCTGACTGGGGTTAAGCTGAAAGAAGAACAAGATAAGGGAGGCTTTTGCCTGACTCTTACATTGGCAGCTACTTAGGCAAGGATTAACAAAATAGATAAGCCTGTGATTGCTTGTTATCATACTCCTTCATTCTCTTAGTTCAAAAACTACAGGAATTCTAGGTATTAGCATAGTGAGAGGACATGGTGCTTTGAAGACTTACAAATGTATTTTCTGGTCTCTGACATTGTGTTAACTTGAGCCGAGCAAATAATAGAAGAGCCTTGCTGGACAGTTGATAAGCAGAAGAAAAACATACTGAAAGAATAGGGTCTCAAAACGGTTAGAAACTCTCTTCCCAAAGTAGTTAATTAGTACATAACTGTGTTCTTGGATAATGAGCATACATGTGTTCCTTCTTACCAGATTACCCCTTAAGAAACTATGCACCGTACCCACATTTTTGAAACTGCAACCCTTCCTCTGAAGTCCTTGCAATTCCACTGGTTTACCACAAGAGGTTGCATTCCAAGTAGCTTCTGAATTTGGTTTTTGTTTTTCTTTCTTTTTTTTAAACTATTTTTGGCATGTTATTACCTGCTATCTTAAATTCATTTTGAATTCATTTTAATCTAAGGGAAAAGACCTATCAATCAAATAGACTCTTCAGATTCCTTTAAACCGAGCGATCCATTTCAGCCCTTCCCCACCCCAGACATTCCCAAAGAACGAGAAGCAGATCTATTCTGTGATCCATTTGCTCCCACCAGCATCAGTAAAGAGGCTGACCCCAACAATTTTGCAAACTTCAGTACTGTGAGTAAACACTTTTTACATTTGTTTCAGTATAATGACAGCTCTGAATTGTTCACACTGAAGTCTTCAGTCTGATTTAAACTATTAAAACGTATCCCATGTACAGAAGGGATATTGCTTCCAGTTAAAACGGTATCCTCATTTCGTTTACAGCTGAGGCTGTCCTTAAAATTCTGCAAAAGGTTATAGTTAATGTTTAAATTGCATTGGTTTGGGGATTTTTTTCATGGAGGCCTCCTAGCTTTTAGGAAACAGTACTTTTTAAATATCTATATTCTTTATTATTATCTGTTTTATCAGAGCATGCAGCAGATTTAAATTATATTATCTACAACAAGCATACTGTTAACTGTCCAATTAAAACCAAAACCATCGGTGTGATTTTAATTTAGCTGTCACTGACCTGTTTGCTTATAATTTCAACGTACTGAAATATTGCTGAACAGCCTCATAACAGTATATGTTAATGAAATGTAATCTGGTGAGTTTTGGATGGCTAGTGAAGTCCAGACTTAGGTACAGTGAAGTAAAAAGTAGTAAGTGTCTCTTTGTAACCAGAATCCATTTCATAGAAGTCGTGGTGTTCAAGCAGTAGAAGCAAATCTAAAGGTTTGTGCATGCCTATATATATATTTTTTTTTTCTTTTGAGCTTTTGCGGATAGGCATTTTGAAAGGCATCCTCTCACTTTCAAGCTTGATACCTGATAAATGCAATTTGCATTTACAGTATCTTGATCATACTGCATTTTAATTTCAGGCCTAATAAACTATGTGCTTGATTGAAGTCACTGAGGATTGACAGGCTCTCAAAACTGACTTGCACTGGTTGATGTGTTGTGCAGCATGATAATTTCTGAAATGCTGTTACTAGTTAGAGGGGCTGAGAAGCCAGCTGGGAGGAGAGAATGGGAAGTGTGGAGGAGAAGGGAAAAATGTTCATTACCTTTAGGAAGCAAAAAGTATTCTTTTCCAGCTGCAAATACTGAAAATACTAAGTGAACTATGGAGAAAACTCAAGCTTTTTTACATTTACTTCCCAAAGAAGCAGCTCAAAGCACAAACCAAACTGGAGTGTCTCATGATTAACACTTTCACACTTAACATTCATGAAGTCATGGGCTACACCTACCTCTTCGCTTTTCTGCATGTTGGCTAGAAACGAACTTGAGCATAATCTTTTGTATTCTATTTAAGATGATACCCTGAACTGTCTCTGATTTATAATCATTGTACCACAGAAATTTATTTCACGTTCTGTTCGCATCAATCTACATGGAAAGAATCTTGGTTGTTCTCTGTTCTGTCGCGCTGACTTTTCTCTGTATGACTACTAGGCTTCTAACTGTATGATTACCTTATTATTTTGTTGCTTCTTGGCAGAAGTGTTTTTTCATGTAGACAACTAAAACCAGTCATTCCACAGCTAATTTTTGCAGTCATTGTCACCTGGAAAAAATCATCCTTAATGAAAGTAGAGTAAATTGGGACATCCCATAGTGCAGATAGGGCTGTATTTTCCAAAATGGTCTCCTGATTTATTTCCTTTTTTTTTCTTATATAGGCTGATTTTTATCCAAAATAGTTTGAATTTAAATTATAGCACTTTTTGCTCAGTAACTTTTTTGAAACTTAATTCTAATTGAGTTTTGAAACATGGCATATTTCCTAAAAATACATCAGTTGGGTGGCTTCGGTGTAGTCCTTAATAGTTAAACCTTTAATAGTTAAGCCTTAGACTAAGCTAATCTTAATAGTGTATTAAAATAAAAAAACAGGTAATACTTGAAGACTAGCATACACACAATATTTTGAAAGACTGTAATTGTCCCTTAAACCAAGGACTTGGACAGTATTATTTATCATTGTAGTATTAATCTGATTTATTTTGTCTTTTAAAAATGCAGTATTCTACTGAGGAAGACATGATTGAATGGGCTAAGAGGGAAAGTGAAAGAGAAGAGAAGGAAAGATTGGCAAGACTAAACCAGCAAGAGCAAGAAGACTTGGAACTGGCTATTGCACTCAGTAAATCTGAAATATCAGAGGCATGAAGTTTAGAATAAGATTTTTGTCTTATGTCAACTGTTTGTCCCTTTTCCTGAATACCTAACCTATTTAAATGTTAATCAGAAAATACATATATACAAGAAACTATGAAAGGTTTTAAGTTTTTGAAAGTTGGTGTGAATGTTTCTGCTAAATTCAACCCTTTTGGTTATGGTTTGAATAACTATCAAGTTTAGCATTCAATTTCTCTCATGTTTTCAGGTGAATAAAGTACTTTTCCCAGCTGTAAGCAAATGCAGAAAAAAAATGCAGATAGCGAGATTGTCGTTTGACTGTAATCTGCCAGCAGTTGGTAACTGAGCATAAAGTGAACATAGCAATTATTCTGCCATGGCTGACTGTCTCCCATCAAGCAGTTAGTCATTTGAAACCTTTTATCCTTCTAAAGCAATCTTAGTAATGCCAGAGTTGTGGAGTGCTTTATTTTATATGTAAGCAGGTAGATTGTTGTCTTCATTGGAGATTCTGCTTGTGGATTTGAAATAACAATCTTCATGGAGTCCAAGTCAGAAAGAGTTTGTCTTTCTGAAACTTTTAATGTTTTTTGCATGGTCATAGGTTTTAAGACGGACCTGTTGTTTTGTTTTATAAAGCAGTTAAGTTGGAAGATTCGTGTGCGTTTGCTGTTGGCCAAGATGACTGTCAAATTATGAGACCCCACAGCTATTCCAGCCACGTTTGCCTGTGAAATATGCAGCTGAACTGGCAAGTTAATAAGTTTGATTTGAAATAGGATTGAGAATAGAAAGAAAAAACCAGGTAGTCTGATGTTTATTTTTGTTTAACCACAGTTGTTTTCTGTATATGTAATTTATTGAATGCCAACTGATAGTTGCACCTTAAACGGAATGATTTCTTTATGGTCACTGAGTCAAAGTAGGATGGATAGAATGTTAATGAAAATAACTTATTGTTCATCTTGAAAGGACTCTGTTCTGGAGAGTAAGTTTCATTTAAATAATTCCAGAAAGAATAATCTTTACCCTGTCTAAGAAAATTGGATGGCAGCAGCATAAACTTCAAGAGATTGGGTTTTTTTCTTGCACTTTTAACCTGTGGGATTTCTATTGAGGAAATTGAAGTGTTTTCAACACACAGCACTGGGAAGGGAAAGGGGGAGAACTCAGCCAGGCTTCAGTATATTTAAGCTCTTCCCATTACCTGTCAATGCTGCTGTTGCACGAGTTTGAGGGCAGTTTTCAATTTTTCAGGAAAAATGTGTAACCTGACTGGGATGTTTTTTCTTTTGCACTGGGAATTGAGCATTTAAACACCTGCTCAAAAAAAAAAAACAAACCAACACCCACACCTTAAAATTTTGCAAGTATTAAATAGTTATAACTTGTCTATACATCTTTGTAATGAGTGTACACTAATCTTGCAAGTCATATGCTTAACTGGATTACATAGTTTCTTATCTTTTGTTAAAAATGTGTACTCAGTGGACCAACACAATATTATATGTATATATTATATATATATTCCTGCTTTCCTTTATGGAATTTAAAGTTTTGAGTCATTTGATGTTACATTTCATGTTACTGACTCTGACTATAGTACTTTTACTCAGACTACCAACAAACCACTGCTGTGAGCTAAATGGCATTACTTTATGAAGTTTTAACTTTTTTTAAAAAAAAAACAACAAACCTTGTTCAGGTGGGATTAGCCTCTATTTATAGACTTCCCTTTTGTTTAAAAATTCTAACAATAGCCTGTAATTATGAAGAAATAAAGTTTAAGTACATAAGTGTGAACTGCTGGCCTAATTTTTTAAAAGGGTGCTGTGAGCTGTAAATCAAGGTGTAAATGTAATGCGAACAATACAAAGTGTTCCGATTGTAGTCTGAGAGGAGCGGGTTAATTTTCAGAGAAGTTGCCTGAATCTTGGGGTTATCTGAAGTGCACGCTAATCCCAGCTGTCACTTGCTTCCGTAGGAGTTGTGGCAGCTTCAAAGAAAACTCAGGCTCCTCTTGTCCAAGGATTTTTGCCTGCACAAGGGTTACAGAGCCCAAATGTTTAGATACTTAAGATTCAGCTGTGAAGACAGGTAAACACCCTCTACGGGCTGCTGTCAACATACAGGGCTTAAGAGATCTTTAGTTTGACCTGGCGTATAGGACTCTTGTCGGCGTAACATCTCCTTTATGGCAAGGCATTGACTGCTTGGTCAGAGGTTACCTGTATCTTTGATCGTTTTGTTTGGTTTTAATATCCTCATCTAAGTGGACCCAAATCTCTTTGCCTATTTTAATGAGACGTGGGTTGGGTTATTAATGTAATATTTTCATTAATTTTGAAACCTTCTACAGGCTGTCCATCTTTTTTTTTCCTTTCAAGTCCCCTGTCAAGCTTCCATCTTGGGCACACTTTGCCTCTGTGCTGCTTTCAGCCCTCTCCCCACTCCAACTTCTGTACGGTCCATCTAACTCTTTATCATGAAACTGAAAACGATTTCTATTCGTCTTGAATAATCTGATATCCTCTGTTCACTGTTTTTCTCTAACTTCCTATGCTGTGCAGCTCGAACTGCCCTGTAGAAGTTTCTCCTGCATTTGCAGGTTGCCACTCAAAAGACTGAAGAGATGATCTCGCGTCTAGCAGATGAATTGGCCGCTTGACGGTCACATTTCCAGTGCAAGTGATCTGGAGCATCTTAAGTAGCAGCTGTATGGGAAGAACGTACTGGGGATCAGTGTTAAGTCTGTTCTGTCACTCTGAAGTATTGGCAAGGAATAAAATTGCAATAACGGCTCAATGAAGGAACTGACATACCAGGTTGACTTTAAGTGGAATTCTCTAGCACTCTGCTTCAGCACAGTGGACTTCAGGCCAGGAGACTTGATGTGACAGAGAATACCAACCCTTCTGCTTAACACCTTAAAGCTGCTGTGTTAGACCTCAGTATTGGACTTAGCAGTTTCTTTGGTTTACCTGGGCCTCCTTGCCATCCTTTGCCACCTGACATATCCGCTCTATGTCCCCTCTTCACAGAAATAGCATCCAGCTGTCAGAACTGTGTTGCCTAGTGTTTTTTTCCCACTAACTTCTTAGCAGTTTCATTTAGCTACTTAAATTCTAGTTGTTTCTGAATTTGAATGTTTAGCAAAGATAGAACATCAGTATTGGAATGTTTTAGCCCTGCCTTGGCCTGAATCTTCAAAGGGATTGCGTGCGTGGATGTGCAACCTCATGTTTTTGCAATATGATAGAATGATATTTCTAGATTACGATGGCTGTAGATAATACAGAGTGTACAGGCTTAATTTGTGAAAGGGTGAAATTGGAAAAGTGATGCATCTATTCAAAACATTGGTAACTAAAGCCATATGTCTCTCTTCATGGAATTCTATATCATGTCAATGAATACTATTGAAGTTAATTGCATCGTTAGAGTTAACATGAAGGTTGGCTTTCTGATGCATCAGTTTTTTATCATTAGCAGGAAGAGGATATCTTTGCCTTGTGCGGCGGTAAAACAGAAGACAATGTCACATTAAAAGCAGACAGTCAACTCTTCATACTGGAAGTAGTCAGCAATTTTCCCAAACTGACGATCTTTCTTGATGCAAGTTTGCAACTTCCCCTTTCGGTAGGTAGAGTGGAGCTGTAGTCACCTGTGTGAGTGTTCTTGAACTCTGCAGGATAACTTGTGTGCTGTCTTCCCTCTTGGCAGCGAGGTGTAGGTATTAAAACGTAAAGGCAGGAGAGGAGGTGGAAGCAAAATAAATCTCTGAAGCAGTGGCTAAGGGAACAACTTCCAGCTGGGGAGAGACAGGCTTTCCAATCTTGCAGCACTTAAGGCTTGGTGCAACATCCGGACAATCTTCCCATCTTTCTGCCCTAATGACATCGCTGCTATTCACAGTACTGACTCCCGTGCTACCCAAACAGCTAGAAAGCTTCGTTTGCAGGGAGCTCTGAGGCAGAGATGAAGAAAACCACTGTCTGCACTCATTGCAGAGCTCGGTGCCCATGTGGGGAGGGAAGACGGCACGATGTCCAGGAATTTCTTACATGGAAAAAAGCCAGGGAGGGCAAAAAAAGGTAAAAATATTTTCCTCCTGTGCTTATAGGCTGATGGCTGAGCAAGAGAATCCCTTGTTGTGGGTTTTTGTGGGAAGCTTCACAGTAAATTTTGGCCTGTGTCTGTTGTCCCAGAAAAGATGGGAAGGAACTTTTGTCAGGTGACAAGCCATTAAGTCTGGGTCAGTAATATCCTGAAACACAAGTAATTTTCATCCACACTCTGTTGAAAGAAATAGGAATAACAAGAAATACATAAGTAATACCAGCTGCATTGCCATTTCTTGCTCAGAATACTTAAGAATTCATGTTGTGCTAAAATTGAGAGATCTAGAGCTGCCAGGACCTTTGATTTTAATCTGAAAACAAAAGCATTATTTTTAAAAGCAGGTGATGGGGTAGCTAGCGGATAGAGGGAAAAAATGCTGCATTGTTTGGACAGGTATTCAAGAGGTCAGGATGTTGCTTCTAGTTATCTCTTGCTGATTTACTAAATGATTTTGGACAAACCACTTCTTCATGCTAATCTGTTTCCTGTTTTTGAAATGACAGTGAGTCTGATAGCGTATTACGTAACTGCTGTAATTTGGAAAGGCAATCTTGTGCAGAGTAAAAGGAGTCTTATCCCATTTTACTTGTATGTATCCTATAGGTAGGAGAAATGTTTTAAGGTGTTTTCTGTTGCTATGAACAGCCAGTTGCATTCCAGGGCTATATAAGTAGCTGGAAGTAGATTAAGTTTTTGGCAGCAGTGCTGCTTTGAACAAGATATTTTCTTGAGGATTTAGTTTGCTGATAATACAGGGTGAAATTCTTACCTTTGACTTCAGAGGTCTGTCCCAGCTGGCACTGGCCTGCAAGAGATCCTTGTACCACTGCCTGCAAACTGTCAGCTTTCTCCGGTTTGTGTCTGACAGTGCCCGAGTCAATACGATTCATCCTGATCCGCATACTCAGGCTGATTTTCCTGTGTGGACAGAGTCAATATTTATTCTGTTGAATTATGTAGCGTTGAACTTCTTACATTCACAGCCAAAAGGTCTTTAGGATTGTTTTCCACAGGATGCAGTCTCTTGAGATGTTATATGAACAGGCACCCATAGAGAAAAAAATAATTTTGAAAGGCTCAGTGGGTTTCTTAGGTAAAATTTTTCTTGTAGATTTTTTTAAAATACACATCTGAGTCTTTATTAATACCTTCATATTCTTCCATGCTAATCTGTAATACGGGCTGGGATCTTTGAGTTCTAAACAGTTCTGAGGAGTCTGGTGTATGAATCCTGTTTGTGGCGCACATCCAATAACAACTTTCACTGAACAAATAACTCGATTGAGGTTCAAACCAGTGACCCAGAATCCTGAAAACGGTGTGTCAGTGTACTAGCTGAATGTTAGTTGTAGATTTAAATTCTCTAATTTTCCTTGATATGCTGTCAATGTATCTTAAATACTTATTTTACTATCAGGTATTAAAAGCACAGCTGTTCACTCATGAACATACAGTAATATGCTCAGGAGAATAACTAATTCAAATGGCAGTTGAGCTCATTATGCAATTTTTTTCCTTCTGTTTTAGCTTTTTCAACTTTTGTCCCTACAACATAGTATTCCTAAAAGTTGTAAAAAACACTTTAGAGTATGTTCTGGGGTGGTTATTACTAAAAACGTTCTTTAGGCTAAGTGTGACTGGCTGTTGAAAATGGGTTGTATCTGAAGTGCAGGACTACAGGAAAAGTCTCTCCGATATGAAAGCTGTGAGCTGGAACGTACGAGCGTCACCATTCAAAAACCTAAAGGTATGTAACAGGTGTTTTATGCTGAAAAATGCAGGTTTGCATCTGAACCAAACCAGTGCTGTGAAGGTGCTTGTCACCACTCCTTACAACACATCCCTCGCTGATCTAAAATCCTTGATTTAGCAAAGGCCACAGTGCATTTTTTGCCTGTTGTCAGCCTGAAGGATCCCGCTCGGATTGATCGCGTGGGCTCGCTGAAGTTTGCCTCCACTTCCCTCAGAGCACCTGCACACCGGAGCGTGGGGCAGGGCTGCCGCTTGCCTTCCCTACCACACGTCACAGGCCACATTGTCTGTGTTCAGCTAACAAATTCTTTCCTTTTTTTAACCTTATACACCCACCGTTCTCGTTAACGTGCCCATTGTTTCTTTACGTCAACCAAGTCTTTCTGTTTGTCCTGCCACTCCCTCGGCTGTGTATACCTTTGCCTTCCTCCCCCCGTTCATTTCCTTCCACGAATTCCTCCATTTCGTTAATCTCCTGGGAACTGTTACCCCTGTAACCCCGGTGATTGGCCAAATCGAAACAATTGTGCGGTATTGCAAATTAGTATTATTATTATAACTTTGGTCAGTTTAGCATTTTTGACTCTAGTTTAAGTAATTTGTCCATAAACCGGTCACTTTGAAGAGTGAGCACTGCTGGCTGTTATTCCTTTTGTACAATGACCACCGTGTTTTGGGGTACAGGGCTCCGCCCTGGCAAACACTTTCTTGGGAGCAGGCATAGCTGAAACTACGCATTAGGTTTTTCCTCCCATTATTTCTCTCCAGAGAAATTAATTGCTCTAATTCCAGCAGACGACAGCGACGCGTGGTTCGGGGGTCCCAGTTCAACATCGGGCTGGAACCTCGCGTCCCGCCCTGGTGAAACGCCCCCCAACTACCGCCTTGTTACCGTAACCCAGGGCTCCCCGACCCCCTCGCCGTGCTGGAGGGCAGGAAGGCGCCGGCTCCCCCCGGGGCCGGCGGA
>NW_010241444.1:0-1184 GCF_000690775.1 Eurypyga helias
ACAGCCATCCCGGTCTCCGGTGTCCACTTTGCCGGCCCGTGGCACCCGGAAAGCCGGGCTGCGGGGCTGGGCATCCTTATGGATCCCGGGTGGTGTCGGAGGGCCGAAAGCACGTGCAGGTTTTCTGGACGGGCTGTTTCCGCGCGGGACTTGATTCCCAGCTCCAAGCACGCTTCCCTGGGAGGGAGTTTTTGTGGAGCAAGAGCCTGAGGGATGAGGCTCTGGAGCCACTGTGGCTGTCAGTGGAGAGTGATGGGGTGTTTAGCGTGTGGTACCGTGGCCATGGGGTCTGTTGCCGTGGGGTCCGTCGCCCCGCATCTTCCCAGACACGCGCGGTGCTGGAAACCCCAGGGAATCCCCATCCCTGCGCGGTTTCCCATGGCGAGGTGGGGCGCAGCCTGCTTCCCGGCCTTCCTCCAAACTCCACGGATGTTTCAGGTGTCCGAGGGGGGGTTGCGCCGATTCCCGTCCTCGCTCCGCAGCCCTTCCCTGCCGTCCGTCGCTCCGTCGCACTCCCGTATCCGGCTCGGACGTTTCGCCTTCGGAGGCTGGCATTGGCAGCGCGGCTCCGGCGTGCTCTGATCTCCTTAGCCGGTTGCGGGCACGGAGGGCGTTGGAGACGATGGAAGCTGATTCAGCTCTTGATTATCGCCCTGAGTGACGGACATAACTAATCCCGACAGGTAGGAACGTCTCGCTGGCGTCCGCTCTGCTCATGGGGAATCTCGTCGGAAAAGTATTGGAGCGGCTGAAGGGGTTTGTTCTCGGCCTCGCGGAGCTGCGCGGCGGGAGGCTGGTCCGGCCTGGGGGCGATGGTGAGGGTAAGGGGGTACCAGGCACCCCCATCCCAGACCGGAGAACTGGTCTCCCATCGCTCATTCCTGCACCGGAGAAACATCCAAAACGATCGCAGCACCGGCTGCCTGGAGGGAAGGTGCCGTAGCTCTCGATACGGAATGACCGCCACCGGAGACGGCTTCTTCCTGACCCTCGTGGCAGGGGGCAGAATTCCCGCAGGAGGTTGAACTCTCGGCCTAATTCTGCGCGTGGACGTGGGACAGAAAAGGCTGGTTCCGCTTTGGAGGAGCCCGAACCGTCTGTGGAAAAGGGAGCGGCGGTGGGAATTCGCCGGGTGCGGCGGGCAGCCTGGCCAACCTCAACCCCTCTGATCACCAGGGAGGTGT
>NW_010241445.1:0-3365 GCF_000690775.1 Eurypyga helias
TATTATTATTTTGTCCAGATAACCAAATTATTGTTAAACAATCACTCCGCTCTTTTTCAGCTCCACGGTGCAATGTTTGGAAGTGGAATCTACCTTAGTCCATTGTCAAGCATATCATTTGGTTACTCAGGTGATATTTATAAATCACTCTAGAGTTGGAGAAATATAGGGGGTATCGTAGTCTACTGCTTTTCTTACCAGCTCCACTGTTTACAACACTGTATTAAATTTTATCTTTGTTGATAAGATTTAATTTATTCAAAAAAAGAGAAAATCCAAATTTCCTTATTAAATACCTGTCCTCGTTTTCCAAGGTACTGAATATCTTGAAATTTTGAAGTAAATAGCAGCTAATACAGGATGCTGTGTGTAATGGAGCAAGTCTTAATTATGCAGTGGAAATACAACTTCATGATTGTTTGTCAGTATCTGCCTGAGTCCACTTAACATTGTCTTTGGATTCATGGGCTTTTACAACCTGATCTGACTAAGCAAATATTCATTCATAGGCATGTTCAGCTGTGTATATACCTGAGTATATCCCAAGTATCACCACGTCAGGATTACGTAGAAGGTGCAGGACAGTGTGTTTGTTTTAGCAATGAAAAGGAGAGGGAACATAATTTGTCCCACTAGTAAATACAAAAATGAGTCGTGCAGAGTTTTCCATATGAGAATTAAATCATAAACAGAAGCATAATAGAAACAAGATAGGTCAACATGTATATGAAGAACTTAAGAGATTTTAAAATATTGTGACTTTTTCCTTTAGGTATGTTGTATTTACCATTTCCTGACATATGAAAGTGCTGGTATAGATGAATGTGTGCTTGTGTGCACGTAAATAATTCAGAGAGTTTTAATTATGCTTTTTGATTTTCAGTATTTTTAGGTAATGTCACCATTCATTTTAAGAGCTCAGCATTTTATACTACTATTTATTGAATAGCAATATCAATAATCTTTAAATGCACTTTTAACTTGTCAAAGATTACACGAGTATGGAAGCTTTTTAGGACTCACTAAAAGTGCAGGCTGCAGTATGATTATCAAACAAAATGCTTTTCTTTTTGAACAATAGTGATTTGTCAGCTTCAATGTGTTTTTTCTCATCTTTCTACCTTTCTTGGTCCCTTCCATCCGGTCTCCTCCAGAAAGGAGGCCTGTGTTCCTATGAAGTACATAATACTTGATGCCAATAAAACCTGTGGAGGAGTCCTACACTCCCTGATCCTTTAAAGAATTAAAGTAATCCATAATTCAGTCTGTGTTTGCAAACTGCCAAGAAATATGGGATACTTGAAAGGCAAGGAAGCCTGTAGTAGCATACAATGCTGGGATTTTATATAAACCAACATGAGGAATAGAAAAGAGACCTGGGGCACAAATATAAGTGTTTGGATGTCTGAGATGGAAATTGGATCCAGTCTGGCTGACAAATAATTTAATACTTTTACATGTAGGTAAATTAATTAAACCAAGGTAGAATTTAAAACTTTAAATAAATTAAGTACTTCTAAAAATTAATTAGAATTTTAATAATCCTAAATAATGTTAGGTATTAATCTTTAACACTTTCTTTCTCTTGTGATTTGACTATTCCACCCACAGTAAATCAGACTATGTTACTTCAGGCTGAATAGGGTCAGTTAGACTCAAGACATGCTGACATGCAAGTATGTTAAGCGACCACCTGAGAACATTCCTGAGCTGAATGCAGTAGTATTTACGATCATGTGCACCTACTTAATGCTAACTTTAATTTCCTGAGGTCTTTGCAATACACGCAGATTTACTGGTAATTTGCTTCATTAAATTGAGACATTCTGTGGCAGAGCTAACTAGCTTATTGGATACTATGCAAAGGACACTGATTCCCACTGTGCTACCTGTTTTGTTCTCCATACTTAACTTTGCTTATATAGTATTTATATGCCAGGGTATCTTACATGATTTTAATATTCCTAGGGATGAACAAGAAGCAGCAGAAGGTGTCAGCTAAAGATGAACCAGCTTCAGGCAGTAAGGGCAGTAATACATCACAGGTACCGTACATCAACCACCTCTGGAAGATTTATGGTTTTATGCTTGGGAACTTGATAGCTGAAAAGGAGGTAATATTCCCTTTGTGAAAGATAAGTTTTACTTTATTGAAAAAGATCAACAACTTTATAGATTGCAAACATCAAATACAGCCCAACTGCTTTTAGTAACAATTTACAGAGTATACTTAGGTCTTGTGCCCTTCTTTTCCAAGCAGAAGAATTGAGGAAGAGAATGAATATTAAATACAGATTGCATTATCACCCTTAGTAAGCCCTTGCTTTCTGAGTTCTAGACTTGCAGAAGAATGATGCAAAAGGAATTGAGAGTGCTTATTGCTGGAAAATGAGTACAGTTTCATTTACAGAAAGTCAGATTTTCCTTTTCATGGTTTTTACTTATTAAAGCATTACAATTCTGCTTTATCTAAAGCCAACACATAGCATTTATATCTAGGGCTAATTTTTGAGAAAGAAATTGTACATCTATCGCCATAGTTAACACATAGAAACTACAGAATAATCTGGCTTTGGAGAGAGATTGGTATGTAACAGCAGAAGCCCTCAGAAATAAGGTCAGTAAAATATCAGGGTAGTGGCCAAAGAGTTGGTGATCACCTTTTTTTTTTTCTGCTATCAATTTGTTTATCAGTATCACTTGGATATTTTTAACACTATTAGTCATTCTGTAATAATTAGAAACTTTTCTTTCTGGATAAAGGAGTTCAAATCCATTCTATAATAATCCAAATAATATGTATGTTTTTAGAAATTCTATTACACTTAGAAATACAACAGAAATGTTTTAAGAAGACTGCCTCTATCTTTGTTCATTCCTAAATCACTGAAAATAGCAGCCCTCTCCTTTGTTACTTTTTCACTCAAGTTGTCTTACTGCACTAATTAAGTTTTCTCATGTTTTTACTTCTCAGTCACAGAAGAAAGGACAACAGTCACAATTTTTGCAAAGCCGTAACTTAAAATGCATAGCCTTATGTGAAGGTAAGCTGAAAGCCCTTGAAAAACTGGTTTAGTCATGGACAGAGTGTTATTGGATGCAAATCAGTGAGACCTTTAGTTCCAGTATTGGTTGTGTTTAGGTAAGAGACTACTGGTAGGTGTACGAGTACTTGCTTAGTAGCTGACCTTTCTATTTCAGTTCAGAATGTTTCCCTCTTCAAACAAAACCTGTTACATGCTGAATTTTCATTAAATTATCATATGCAGATGCCGACTGATCATCTGGTTTGTCTTTCAAATGTGATCATAGAATCACATTTGAAGGTTGGAAGGGAACTTAAAATATCATCTAGTTCCACCCCC
>NW_010241446.1:0-1088 GCF_000690775.1 Eurypyga helias
CCCCGTGCCCCCCTGCCTGACCCCCTGCCCCAGGCAAGGCCAGGCAGATGTCCCTCAGGCCAGCTCCACCAGCCCTGCTCTCCGGGATGTGCTTCTCCCCGGTGCAGAGTTCTGCAGCAGCAGGACTTGCTCTCCGCTCTCTGCCAGCCTGGGGAGTAGGGGAAAGGGTCTAAAAGCTGACCCTGCCCAACCCCACACCCCCAGCTCCCCTCCTGCAAGAGCCCCTACTCTGGTCTCCTGCTTTATCCCCTTTGCCCTCCCTCACATTAGAGCTTACTTTCACGGCTTCAAATCCTTTCCTCACTGCTTCTTCCACCTCCATCCTCTCCCCCACATTAATCCAAACCCATTGTTCCTCACTCCCCAGTGGGACTGGCACTGCTCGTCCCTTTCCCACCGTCCCCTCCCTGAAGGAGCAGCTTGTTGGGGTCCTCCCAGCGGGACCCCAGGACGCCTTTCCCTCTGTAGGACATAACCTGTTCTCCGGGGGCGCAACACGTGGTGGCAGTCACCCATTGCCACCTGACACGACCGCTCAGTACTGAGCTGGGGTAACTGAGCTTGGCCGCAGACAAGCCCTTGTGCAGCTCTACATCCCACAGCCGCCTGCCTACAGTGGTTTTGGGGGTGGGATGAAGGAGGGATCTGCTGGACCTTCCTGGACGGCTGCCTGGCATGGACGGTGGCACCGAGGAGCAGGGATTCAGCCCCTCACCTCCCTCACCCTCGGTGGTATGGCCCAGCACCCACCCCCTGGGGCCCGCAACCCGGAAAGGCAATGGCTGGTGGTGGCTCTGTGGTGGTGGCTTGGTGGCAGTGAGTCTGCAGGGGCGGCCCTTGGTGGCGGTGCCGTGGTGGCTCTGTGGCAGTGGTGTCTGTGACTGTCCTATGGCGGGTGTGTGGTGGCCCTGGGGTGATGATGGCGGCTGGGTGATAGCTCTGTGGGGGCTCCGAAGTGGCACTGGGGACTGAGGTGTCCCTGTGGTGGCCGTGGGGACTGGGGTGTCCCTGTGGTGGTGTCTCTGAGGAGGCTCAGTGGTGGGCACACTGTGATGTCCCCATGGTGTCCCTGGGGACTGAGGTGTCCC
>NW_010241447.1:0-10837 GCF_000690775.1 Eurypyga helias
ATCCTGTGATTCTATGATTTGCCATGTTCTCACAAGGATGAGAGGAAACCCGCATGTTTTTACATTCCCTACGCTAGCCATCTGTTCCGCCTGGATGGATCCTACTGCTTTGCTCCACAGCGCACTGATGGCAACCACATGCTCTGCAGCTACTGGCCTCACCCACGCGGTTGTCCCACCCAAGTTCCCAGCACTTCGGTACCCACCAGCCATTGGTAGTGAAGCTCTTTCTCACAACTGTGAATCGTTCAGAGTAGTGAGGCTACTGTCGCTTAGGCTGGAAACTCTGAACTCTGCTCTAGGCACAGGTCTATGACTGTACAAAGAAATATAAATTAATACATTTTACATGAATACATGGTACATCAATACAAAGTTTATTATTCTCTGAAGCCCAGTTTAATGACCTATTCCTAAATTACTATTCCATAATACTAATCTTCCTCTATTTCAATGATCTGTCTTTTTTGCCTTCTCACATGTCAAGAATTCAATTGCTTTCAAAAATATGAGTCTTGGGTTGTTTTACAAGTTTATCTGAATTGAAAACCATCCGGGAAGCTGAAAGATAACATAAATATCAGATTTTTTTCTTCCCAGGCCTCTTCTCCACAGCTTTGAACTATGACAGTCTAACCGAAGCCTCAGGGATCTTCCAGTCAAAGATCCTTCTCAAGTCTCTTCCTTCACCTGCCACTCATGTTTTCCTCCCAGTTAGATCTATAGCAGCATTGCAGATTTGCCCATACAGGGGAACAAAATATTCCCAGTTATATACTAATCTACCCGTGGAATTGTTTTAAAGTATCAGAAAAACCGAGTGCCACAGAAATCTCCTTTTTAAAAAACGACTGACAAAATATGTGCAGTTTTCTGTGCAACATCTGGCAAGGGAATAAACTTTCAGAGCAAGAAAAAAATAGCCTTAAATTGTAAGGAAACAACAACCCCTGCCAAAGACTGAGTATCACCTTAAGATCTCCTGCGAGCCCTCCCCTTCCCAGCAGGAGGGTGCATCTCAATGAGGGGCGGGTGGGAGCTCTCAGTCCCTCCCAGCAGAGCGGTGGCACCTGTGTGGACCTGCACAGCTCCTATATAACCCCCCCTGGGCAGCCCAGGGGTGAGCTTGTGGGGGTGCCAGGGAGATGGGGTTGTGTGTGGGGCAGCAGTGCTTGGGCACCTCAAGGATGCGGTGAGTGGAGCTTGGGATGGGGAGTTGGGTCCTTTTTTTTGCTGCTCTCTCATTTGGTCTTGTTCTCCTTGCAGGTTGTTGCTCCTGTTTGGAATTTTGCTGCCCTTAGCCCCTCATGCTGGTGGTCTGAGGGACCAGGATCTCATGGGTAAGGAGGCCCCTCTGGGGTGGTAGTGGTGTGGGTGTGAGCTTCAGGCTTGCTTGGAGCTCCTTCCCCTCTGCCCTGGTGTGGAAGGGCTCTCTGAAGCAGGGCTGGCTAGCTGGAGGGCTTGTGGGGTGTGTGCCTCCAGAAGGGTGATGGTGGAGCTGTCTGTGGTCTTCCCTCTGCAGAGAGTGTGGCCTGTCACAGGGATGGGATGGAAGTTGAGTTTTCCAGAGAGCTTGGTAACTCCTCCTGGCATGTGCATGTCGTGGGTAGGTATTGTGCTGGCCTGGCTCAGTCTCTGCTGCTGTAGTTTGACAGCAGGTGCTAACATTCCACCTTCTCCCTAGATGTGAGTGGTGAGGAGATGGGGTCTTGCAACCACACTGTGGATTATGAGAGGCTGTTGCTGAGTGTCCTGTTTGACAACTGCACTGACCTGGAGGTAAAGGGGTCTCTGTTTTGGGAAGGTGCTCTGATGGAGTGTGGCTTTCCTGGTCAGGACTGGCTTTAAGTTTTCTAGCTCTAACTTCCCCTCTGAATAGAAATGCTTAAGCTATTCTAGAAGAGCCCTTCATGCCAGAAGTGGTTGCAAAAAAAAACCCACCCCATCTCAGAATGTTACCTTGATACTTATTTCAGCTGTGGGTTAAAACCCCTCAGACACTCAAGTGTGTTCTCCTGTAAAGGAATGGAGAGCTGTGTTAGTATCTTGTCGGGAAGTGGATCAGGTGCAAGAGTTTCATAGTGCTGCTCTAATTAAATATGTTAATTGGGCTAGCAATATACATAATACCTGGCATTCACAGCTGCTGAGGGAGTAGTCAGTGGGGACCAACCCAAGCTAGCCTCAACCAGGATTTGCTGGCATCAGTTGCTTTCAGGCATTTGAAATACCACAAGGGTCTGACGTTGTTAACCTGTTTCTTGGAGAGCTGACTCTCTGGAGCTACAGCCTGCTAGTCTCTGAGGGCTTTCTTGACTCCTAACGTTTCCTTAGTACCTTCTGCTCTTCAGCCTGGTCTTGTTACACTGTGCCTTCCTAGAGAACCTGTTCTTGTCCAGAAGCTTCAAAGTGAGAGTTCATTGTCCTTGCACTGGTACAAATACCTGAAACTCTGAAGTTAGTTTAGTCCAAAGGCTTTTAGTTGTCCTTGTGCTGCAGTGAGTACTGCTGCCTCTTTCTAAATGTCTCGTTTCTACAGCATGGCCAACACCAGTTAAGACTGAAGCTGATGGTGAATGATACGGTGGGAGAGGAGAAGAATGTAACCTACAGCGCTCACTGCAGTGCTGTTCGTGCAGATGAAATCACTACTCCTCTCTCTGCTGGAGCAACTAACTGTACGAAAGACTTCATGTCAGTAAGTAGAGGAACGGGAGTGCTCCTGCTTAGAGGCTCTGAGGTGGGATGGCTGTTTCTTGGAACTGCATGGCTGAGAGCTGCGGAAAGATGGGGAAAGCTTCAGGTAGGTCTGTTGGCTGCATGTCCACCTTGGCATGCCCAACTGGCTACTTGAACTAGTTTGTAAGTGGTCATTAATGATGCACATGGCTTGGTTTGGCCCTGTTGAAGGGAGGGCAGTGGGGTGCTGGTGCCAGCTGTCTGCTTTGGAGAACTACAGTGGAGATCTCTCTTAAAGCTGTAGGGTTATGACCACTGTCTGTTCTTGTGGTCTAACCCTTGTGCTGTGTTCCAGGTTACTTTCCCAAGACTCATTCCAAGCCTCAGTGATGAGTATATGGTATGTGCCTTTTGTCTTGCAAAGGGAGGGTGTGGGAATGCATGGCCTTTGGCTCTAAAGTGAGTCTGTCTCCAAGCTGGAGCAGTTTGTTCTGGGGTACTTGCATCTTGTTAGGAGGGTTAACTCTATACTACCAATATATGTATGGTATATAATAGCATATATACTACCAACTTGAATGTAAAACCTGCAAGGCGGCAGCCCTGCAGTGTGAAAAACTAATGCCTTGCTGCTCCTGTGAGGCTGTACTTTTCCTTCCTAAGAAAGGATCTTCTGCTTTGCAGGTTCCAGCAACTCAGACCTGGACTCTGTCAATTGATGATGGAACCAGAATACATCAGCTGAGCCCTGGGCAAGCCATGCAGCAAGGCTATAACCTTCTAGATGATGGCCACAACCTGATCATTCAGGTGGCCTTTACTGCCACTGGAGTAGTTTCCTACAAGGTTGGTGGGGTGAAAAAATCACTGCTGAGGTGACAGTGCTGTTTTAACAAAGGCTAGGTATCTCCCTCTGGTAGACCTGTGGAAACCTGTGAACTGCTCAGCCCTAGGAAATGGGGAAGCCCTGTAAAATGCATCTTGGTAGCACAGCTGACAGACATCTGTGGAAATGGGATCCTAGCTGTAGCCTGTCCTGTGAACATCTGATGGGCAGATACTTCTTGAAAGGTGTTGAGATGGGGGAAAAACTGCTGTTGTAAACACGAATAGCAGCAGTCCTGATACAGATTTACTATATGGCCCTGCAGGTTGGTCTTATGATGGATCACGAGCTAAGTACTCTCTAATAGACCTCTATCTTCTTTGTCAGCACAATGACAAGGTGCTCTACACTGTGGCGCTCAAGCTTGTGTACGGCCTTCCTGAACGTAGCTTGACTGTGGAGTCAAGAATGCTTTGTGCACCAGGTAATGTGTGGAGAAAGGCAGAACCTGACCTGCTCCTGCCCTGAAGAAACTGATGTTATATCTAACAAAGGTGTGTTGCAGGTCTAGCAATCTGCAATGCAACCCACATGACTGTTGCCATCCCAGCCTTCCCGGGGACTCTTATGGCTGTGGGTGTAGAGCATAAGAACATCCCCATGGAACAGCTTCAGGAAAATGGGATTGCTCTGGACACAAAGAGAGGGGTCAAGCTGCATATTAGCAAGGGAGTACTGAAGTCCAGGGTAAGTTCTAGTCCTAAAGTCAGAGGAGCTTGTGTGATCATAGTTCCTTGGTGCTTTCTGAGAACCTGAGCACAGTAGCTTTGACTCTGACTTAGCACCTGTCAAGTCAGCCATATGCCCTATGACTGGCTGACCATGGCTGTGATTTACAATACATGCAAACTGATTTTTATAATAGATAAATATTTCTCAAAGATGACTTAATGAAACCCAGGCTTCTCAGTATGAATGGCTAGAGATGCATATACTTGGAGCAGGTTGGTATTTGATACGCTTGCAGCGATGCAAATGAGTAAAGTAGCTGAGTGTGAAGAGCACCATGACCCCAGGGCAAGTGAAACACTGACACATGCATTTGTTTAAAATGAGCTCCTGTAGCTACACTCCAGGAGAGTAACTCTTGTCTTTAAGCTACATGGGGAGAGCTGCTCAGGTCTTCAGTCCTACATGTCCTCTTTGAAACTGGCTTTTCACTTCCATGGGGAGAATGTGGCAATGGTGATGCAGCCAGAGTGTCCCTGTGACCAGCAGTCACCAATAGGTAAGTGACTGACTTCCCCATGTGCTTCTTGGACGGCAATCCTTCATCATGGCTTGTTCTTGAGCTAATCCTTTATAGAAATGTATACCTAGCTGGAACTCAACAGACTTGGCAGGCTGGGCTGTCAATGACTGGCATGACAATTTATGTGAACCTCTGTTACAGTTGCCGTGTGCACCCAGGATGGGTACATGGATTTTGAAGTCCTTGCTGACAGTACTGCACCACCACTAGACTTGGATACACTTAGGCTCAGAGATTCTGCATGCCGGCCAGCCCTGAAGTCATCTTTGAATGACAGAGTTTGGTTTCATGTCCCACTGAATGGATGTGGGACCAGGCACTGGGTAAGTGTGTAGCCAGGATTGAGGAGGAGGGCTTCATGGATGGGAAATGCCCTCACTAATGCTGTTATTTCCCTGCAGTTTGATGGGAAGAAGATTATTTATGAGAATGAGGTGAGGGCTTTATGGGCAGACCTTCCACTGCGCAGGATCTCAAGGGACAGTGAACTCAGGTGTGTCTGGAAACCTCTTTGGGTAATACGTAGTCCTGGATCTCCCATATGTGAACTTAAGACTTACGTGCTCCTTCCCTGTTACAGGCTAACAGTCCTGTGCTCCTTCAGCAATGGTGATGCCTCCCTCACTATAAGGGTAGACAACCTTCCTCCTCTGGCTTCTTCAGTGAACCAAGGTCCCCTCTCCTTAGCTCTTCTAAGCTACCCAGGTAGAGCTGATTTGGAGCTTGGGTGGCAGGGAACTAACTGAGCTTGGTGGGGGTAGGATGTGTGAGGGACTTGTTCTAGTGCATGGCCTTTTAATGACCTGAAGGGCTTCCTTCCCTCCCAGCCATGCTGCTTGAGACAGATGCCATAAATCTGTGACTCGAGCAAACTCCAGCTGGTGGACCGGCTGCTGTCAGGAGCTCTAGACCAGGATTTCACTGACTTGTCTAACAAAGATTTGGGTTTTGCAGAGGACTCGTACAGGCAGCCATACCGCGATGATCAGTACCCAATAGTAAGATACCTACGCCAGCCTATTTTCCTGGAGGTTCAGGTCCTGAACCGCAATGACCCCAACCTCCACTTGGTATTGGATGACTGCTGGGCAACAGCCTCACAGGATTCAAGCTCCGTTCCCCAGTGGAACATTGTTGTTGATGGGTGAGTGTCCAGCCAGAGGAATAAAAGCACTGCTGGCAGTGCACGGGAGGATTCCCTCATTCCCCCCGGCTTAGGACAGAGCCCCAGGCACAAGGGCTTCTGGTAGCCTTCCAGGTACCTTGGTGGTGCTGCCCTGGTATGCTGGAACTTGAGGTAGAGGTGCTACCAACCTCCTACTCTTCCTTGCCACTTTAAAAGGGAAAAACCCGCAAACCCCCAGTGAAACCTGATCTCCACCCTGCTGTTCTGACTTGCTGCTTCTCACCAATTGGCAGGTGTGCGTATGACCTGGACAGCTACAGAACTGTCTTTCATCCTGTGGGGCATGGTGTCAGCTATGCTAACTATCGCCAAAGGCTGGAAGTGAAGACTTTTGCCTTTGTCTCTGACAAAGGCCTCCCTGGCCTAGTAGGTGACTCTTAATTTCCTAGAGCAGTTAGTAGGAGCAGTTATTGTCCCAAAATGAATGGACTTCTCATTCTGTCCTAGGTGTACTTCCACTGCAGTGTCCTGATCTGTGACCGTTTTCAGCCAGACTCCCCTCTGTGTATGACAAGATGCCCTAGGCCATCTAGAAGCAGGCGAGGTAATGTTTCAGCAGACCTTGGATTGTACTTACAGTGCAGTGGGTTATCTTAGTTGTGGTTCACATCTACTACATTGGTGTTGTAGAGAGCGGGATGCCAGGTGTGAACTCTGCAGTGGTGAGCTTGCGGGGACCTGTCCTCCTTGTGCCAGAAGAGTGGTCTGCAACCCAAGGTACTAAGCAAGTGTGGTGCTAAGGTGTGTTGTGTAGGTTTACTGGAGAACTACCTCCACAAACTCTTTCTGCTTGCTTTGTAGGGAGCACTCCCTTGAGCAAGGAAGCGTGGGCTGGCATTACAATGACTGGTTTTGGCATTCTCTCCCTGGTGGCCACAATACTGCTGCTATTTCTGGCTCTTAAGTGCCTAAAGAGAAGAGCATTCCTGGTAAATGCATTATCTTAGTGTATATTTTACAAATAAACTTGGATTGCAAAACTTCTGTATGAGTTGTGTAGCTCTGCAGTTGCCGTATAGCATTTGAGGAACTAGACTGGACAAAGGTGGATGTGTCTCTGAGCAGTGGCACTGCCCTCAATGTCTCTGACTGGAGTGCCTGAACTCTAAAAGCTCACCCTCTTTAGGTGAGATTTGAGGGACAGTGTTAGCTTCCCCTATACTGGATTGTTTCTTCACCTCACAGGGTACTAATTAACTTCTAATTCCCTGAGAACTAGTCATAGGGTACTACTTAACTTCTAATTCCCTGAGAACTAGATTCTTACTATATGATTCCATAGAGTTCTACCTCTTCCTAGTATTGTAGAAGAGGATTTAGCTGAAGAAAAATATCAGTTTAAAGCAAAGTAGTTCTTCACAACTGTAACTACCAACATCTGGCCTAAGTACTGCAAGTTAACTTGGTATCCATCTAGACTTGTTACAGTGGTAACTAAGTGTTCAGTATAACTGTACTATTAGTTTACAGCTGGGGCTGTATGAGAACAGGCAGTCTCATGATGCCTACCCAGCAGAATCAAGTGAGCTGTGAACTGCACTTCATGATAATTACCTGGATTAAAAACACCTCCAGATTTCATCTTGGGTGAACATAAGGCTCTAACAGGGGCCCATGGTACTGCTCAGTGACTGTTTTGTGGCACTTAAGTAAAAGTATGCTGAGATGTGTTCCAGGTAGTAGCTCCACTCTCTAATTGCTGAAGATCAGTCTGTAGCAGTATATCTCTACCTTGAAGGGTAAATGGCGTTGAAAAGTCAGTCACAATTTCACTTGCTTCTGGTTTGTCATAATCCAGTCTCTGCATTGCAGGCTGGGGGGTGTGTGATGTGTAGGCTCTAGCTTGGAGCTAGCCTTAAGCTTACTGCTCCTGAAGGTGGAAAAGCATCACCTGGCTGTGGAAGACAAGCAAGTCTCTTGTTGAGGCTTTTAAAGAATGACAGCTGCCACATTGAGTGGTGTCAGTTTGTCAAAGTTTCTGGGTTTAAAAACTGCACATGTGCGTGGCTCTGCTGTTGCTTTTTTTGGCGTACCATACTTGGGAAGTGCCCTCTGGCACAGACTGATGTGCTGTAGCCTACAGTGGCTGGGAAACCTTTAGTTGCCTGAAGCTTGAGTTCAGTTTCAGTGTATAAAGTGAACTTCCACACAAGGGGAAACTTGAGGGCAGCATGGAGGTACCTTCAGAGGATTTGGCTGAGGGAGATGAGGAATGTACTGTGTAATCTGTGCAGCATTAGGTATACTGTTTCCCACAGCAGTAAAACCTTATGAAGCAGTGATACCTTTTTACTTGGCTTCATGCCTTACTGCTATAGGCAGGGAAGACTAAATGTGATGGAATAAACTGTTCTAAAATAAGTTTGTGCTTGTATTCCTAGGATTAAAAAAGGACACTCTGAAAGTCTCTTAACTTGCTTGGTTAATGCCTTCATGTTTTCTGTGTTCCTGAGGAGCTGAAGGCTGTATTAAGCTTTTGAAGTTCACTGGCTGCTTTTATTTTTTTAACTACACTTAAATCAAAGATCACAAGCTTAATGAGGCTGGATGAAGCTCAGCAGGGATGTGTTAAACTCCTGGCTGTTCAGTCTGGGATTGTCCTTCTGCACATCTGGATTATAAACCTGATTCCCCTTTGCTCTGGCATCAGTGTGCTTCTGTCGAGCACACTTGCTTTCCTTGCCTTAGGTAGCTGTGCCTACATCAGTTGTCCCTCAGGCTGCCAACAGCCTGCTTGTCCCACGATGGGACATGGGCACCTGGAGGAGATGGACCTGCAGCTAGTGATAGCCTGGGCCAGTCCTCTGATGCTGACCAGCAGCTCCAGTATTTCTAGCCACTTCACCAACTAGCACATGCTTGGCATCTGCCCCTCTCCAGCTGAGTACCGAGCTCTTGAAAGAGCTCATGCTGCAAATGTGCCAGCTACCTCTTCTGCTCCAGGTAGTAGTAGTTTCTGTTGTTTGACCATCTCTACCTTTGTAGGTCTGCTCCTCAGTATCAGATATGACTGTTAGTAATGCACTTAGAGGTTTTCTTTTAAATGCCTTATCTGTTTGTTCTAGTCCCTGAAGACCAATTAGTGGTTTACTTTGGAGATTCCAGCAGTTAATAACAAAATCAAACACACTCTTCTCTCAAATACAAAGCTCTCACCAGAGCAGACTGTGTGTTCTGCTGTCACTTAAACAGCTTATAAATTGGGTATCTGTATTTAAACTGTCTGAGGAGCAGACAAAGTTTTCCCAGTGGGCCTGGTTAAAGGGATCAGGAACAGTCTGCAGTATTGTCTTGCTCCCTATGCTTAAGCCTTAAAGCTTCCATACAGAGAAAGGCAATACAAATACTATTATTTTAAGGGAAATGGAGGAAACCTGTTCATGATTATGGATAAGTAAATAAATGCATTTTAAGCTCAGAGTTTGGAGGTTAAATCTGGGGCTTCAGTCTCTAATGCTTTTTGTTCTACTCGGCGGTATGGGCTTGCAGTAGTGGCCAGCCAGGGCATTAGGGTGCTTTGGCTTTAAACTGTTTTTCAAGGGCCTATTTAAGAGGCTTATGAATAGGTTTGTTGCTCATTACTAACACATCATTTCTCGTACTACTAGTCCTAGTCTCTTGGCTGTATTACATGATGGCCAATTATGGATTGTAGAAAAACTTTCTTGGTTTACTGCAGCCATTTCAGATTTGTTGCCTTTTCTTTTGGCTTTCCACCACCTGTCAGAGTAGAGACCATTCAGTGCAGCACTCTTACCCTGCTAACTGCTTACCACACAGTCCCTCTCCTGCCTCTACTTAAACAGAAGACTGCTAGTCTCGAGACTTCTTCTCACTGAAGATCTGGCTTTAATCATGACTAGTACTGAATTTCCTGAGTGCTGCTTCTGAGATCTCGCATTGCTGTGTTACATGCCAGTTGGATTTTGCAGCCAATTTCCTTTTTGAGATGCTTATGAAATTTTTGTGCCACAACTGTGATTTCATTTGTGCCAAAATCTGCAGTATGTGCAGCTCTTACAGCTGCTCCTCTTGTAAATGTGAGTGCTGTGCTGTGGCTGGGGATTAAAACCTGGCTTTACTTGAAATGGTTAGCAACACCCAACATCTGTTTTAAAACACTACTGCAAAAAAACCCCTTTCTCCTTGTTGTGTGATTCAGATAGTCACAAAAGGCCTTTGGAGGAGTATTTACATTGATGCTGGAGCCTGCCTGTTTTGAACACAGCAGGCTGGAAAGCTATTAGGAAAACCATAAAGTGGACCAGACTCTTTGGGCTGCCAGATCTGATGTTCTGGTGGCCAGAAATTCCACAGTCATTTAAGAGGAGCACTAGGAGCCTGTAATTTTGAGACCTTTGAAAACTGAGGGAGGAAAAAAGGGTGGGGTTTTTCTTAAAGGAAGAAAGGGTTGTGAATAATAGATAAAGCTATCTTGTCTGTAATCCTTATGTACTGAAGCAACAAGCTGTGGTGATGCTTGGAAGAGAAGCTACTCATACTTGTTTTCCCTCTCCTTCTGTGTGAGGCACTTAGATTATGAAGAAAGAGGAAGCATGTGGCAATAAACTTGGCTTTTTAGAAAGTTTTCTTTCCATGCAAGTCCTCCTAATTGTACAAAAATCAGGGAACTCTTTATTAAGAAGAAGGTATTAACACTTCCCATGTCACCTTTTGGTCTTGTTGTTGCACCAACTTAGACTGAGTTTGACCTGTGGCTTCCTTATGTTCTGCTAGGTTACAGCTGATCTCCACTCCTTTAGGACCTGGTAACTGGGACAACCCTGGTTAAACTGGAAGTTAACTTGCTGCACCATTTCATAGAATCATAGAA
>NW_010241448.1:0-15418 GCF_000690775.1 Eurypyga helias
GGGGGAGGGGTGGGGGAGGGTGTGGAGTCTGGAAAATGTCAACATTTCAGTTTTGAGATACTTAGATTTCTAGTTCAAAGCACTTGAAATAAACTTCAGTTTTATGAAAGAATTAACAAGGAACTAAGTTAACTAATCCCTCCCAAACCCCAAAACTTGTCCTCAGTCAAAAATTATTATTTTTCCTACTGTTCATTTGGCTGAACACTTTATTCCAGGTCGATGCAAAAAGAATTCTTGTAGATCTGCCAGTGTAGCCCCCAGATCAATTATTTGCCCAGCTATGGACACAGAAGTCTAGTTAGGAGCTTTTCTTTGGCAAAAACACCAGCTGTAATTTTTGTGTGAGTGTCAAACTCCTAGGTTATTTTCAAATAGATGAATGGTATGCTTTCAAGTGACTGTTCTTCCAAATACTGTGTTTGTGCTTATCATGCATCACTAGTTTT
This sequence comes from Eurypyga helias, assembly GCF_000690775.1. NCBI lineage: Eukaryota > Metazoa > Chordata > Aves > Eurypygiformes > Eurypygidae > Eurypyga > Eurypyga helias. The sequence continues at coordinate 450 of NW_010241448.1, forward strand.
GCTTTCACATTGAAAATGTACAAAGATGCAACTCATGATCATGAAATAGTGTAAGAATGATGCTAATACGAGGCCAAGGAGCATCTGGCTTTGAATCTACAGCAATGCAAAAATGAAAGCCTCGGTGGCTTTGAGGGGATGCCAGAATCTTCCACTTCTGTTTTACTGGTTTGAACCCAGCTTCTCATAACATAAAAGGTGACTGGAAGGATTTGCACAAAGAAAAGTTAGTTGGAATATCATAACAATATATGTTGAAATAAAAATCATGGACCATTAGGTGTCTGAGGCAAGATATATACTAATGCCTCTGTTACATAAAATCCTTGTTCTCCTGTCAGATGTCAGATGTGAGTACTCCTCCTTGGAAAATCAGGATAAATCCTTGTGCAATGATACTGGCATGCTCTGGGCCTATGTAAAGTCCTTTCAGTTTTCCAGGGCAGCGCAGGGAGTTCATGAATAGCAATAGGGGAAATACTACCTATCTACATCATCCACAAAGTCAGTGTTTCTAAGAGGTAAGTCACATTGTGAAAGGTGAGAAATCATGACCATTTTTGAGAAGTGAGAAGGGTCTGGACAATTTCCAAAGTTACCTTTTCATGGAAGAGCATTGTCAATAATGCTTTAAGCATTACTCACTTTGTGGCAGAGCACACCTAAACCTACAGCCCTCTGCCAAGCTGGAGAAGACGGCAAAAACTCCTGAGATATTCAGGGTGGAAGTAAAGAGAGAAGTTGGGATGCAGGTCCAGCTATTCAGTGCAAATGGCGGCAAAAAATCCAGTCCTGTTGAATTCAAACACAAATTATTTTCCCATTGTGATTATTTTCCCATTTCTCCAAGGTTCATGTCTCTAGAAAAAAAAAAAAACACAACCAAACAACATTTTTACAGTTTTGGCTTCATAATTCCGTATCTTTGGTATGAATGAAATAAAATGAGGACGATACCAAGTGCTACATGAAACGCAAGTAACCTGAGAGTGAAGTGTCAGGTGCCATTTGAATGGTTTCCTGGGTGCTCCCCATTAGGGGCAAAGTTCATGGCAATGTAATTTACCTTTGTGCCAAAAAAGCACCACCATAATGGAAGTAACTCAAAGGCAGGCACAGGTAATTATCAGAGTGGTAAAAGAGATGATGTGCAACGTGAGTGAAGAACAGTGGGATGCGGTTAAGTCCAATTGCCTTGGGAGACTGCAAGCCAAAGCAGCCCATGCTTTGCAGCGGGAAGGGATGAAGCAAGTGCCAGCCTCAGCCAGCCCAGCTGTGCTGCCAGGTGAGTCGGGTCCGTGAGCTCGGAGCTCTGCTTCCTCTTGCACCGTGTAAGCAGCACGATTACCAGCAGCTTCTGGTGAGCAGGAAAAGGATGCTTACTCTTTTGTCTCTTATGCACAGGCTTAAGCAGATGAGTGTGTCCAGCGTGAACCCTCATGTACCGGCCACAGAGACCCTACACAGCAATATGTAATTAGGGTCCTTCTTTGGTTAAAAGGACTTGGAGTAACTGAAGGATGATTCTTCTTTTCCCTCTCTTCATACCTTTTTTGTTTGCTTTCCTTTTTGTGAATTAATGCTAAATTTATTGCCTTGGGTGAGTTTTTCAAAGCGCTCACAGTTGGCCTAATCCTGTTGCTGTTGAAGCCACTGGGAGTTTTGCCAGTGCTTTTAATGAGAACAGAGTTAGGCCAGTGCTGTCAGCTTTGAAGCCCCCGCTTTGTGTGTACTCATGTGAAGGTGGGGAACAGGGTGCAGATAAAGTGAGAACCAGTCTAAACCTGGATCCAGCCAGGGAAAATAATGCAAACAAAAACTTTCTTGTGGTTCAAAGGAATCTCTTCAGCCATTTCTTGCGCCATTCCCAAAAAGCATCAAACCAATTTTGTAATCAGCACCCAGTCTGTGGGGATGCTCCAGTTTGCGGGGCTATAACTTGGTTTAATAGTGATTTAATTTAACTTTTGAGGCTAGATGCTTTTCACTTATGCAAACAGTGTGGAATTCACCTTTCTTCTTCATGTACACTGATGAACAATCTGCTAACAAACCACATTTATTCAGGAATTTTAAAACCAGAAAGGACCATCAGTCATACAGTTAGTCACACCTTCACAGTAACACTTTGTAGAGTTACAGTCAGTAATTTCAACATTCACCCACAGCTTCTGTTTGAGTTATAATAACATACAGAATATTTAAGTGCGTGTGTTTTCAGTGCTATAAATAGAGAAATACACACATAATCTACCTGGGTTGGGTGTGCCACAAAGAGAGAAAGCATTATCCAGACTGAAACAGGCAAATGATTATGAAAGACAAACTAAACCAAAACAGGGACTTTTTTTTGGTTGTTATTTCGGAATTGCAGTAATATTTTCTTGTTGCCTTTAAATATAAAAAATGTATTGAATTTGATTGGCATTGCCTGTTAAGACTGCTAGATTGGACAAAGATTATGCTCATCAACACAAAATGCTTTCATAAAACCAATTTCTTCATCTGCATCCAAGAACAGCATTTCTCCACAATAGATTGCTACATTGCCCTGACTTAGGCACTGCCAAGAAAGCCGATAAACAGGCTTCAACTTGCTTGAAACACTCTTACCCATATTAGCATTTCATGCCAGAAAGCAATGACAGTTTTTACAGATTATAGTATTTTTCATGAGCTATCAAAGGCAGTTGAATATAAGATATTATTGTTTCAAAAGCCCTCAAGCCCTAAAGAATCTTTGCTAAAAAAATAGCAGAAGTACACTGCTGGAATAAGAAACCTCAGAATTCGAATCCTGGTCCTACGGTCAGATGGTCTGTGGCCTTCTCAGTGTGGGCAAGTCTCATGATATCTCAGTTAACTTCATAAAGCCTTTGCTGCTAGAGTCAAGTGATTGCATGAGAAACACATCTTTTAGATCAACAAAATAAAATACTGTGGCCTTCATGGCAGTAGAAGGTACCTTCAAAACACACTCTTAAGGCTCAACGTTGTACAGGCAGTTAAAATCTCTTTTCTGTTTTTTTAAATCCCAGTAAGCATGTGGAGTAGGGCTGGAGTATCATCTGCACATATTTAGGCAAATCAAAGTTCATGCTCAGTTTCTTATAATTATAGACAAGTATTCACATTGCAGAAGCTATTAAACAGAAGTAAACAAGCTCTACCTCAGAAAATCTTTGAGGACAGAGCATTAAGCCATAAGAAAAGAAGTATCATTGTATGTATTGGTTTGCATGCTCTTACACTATATTCCTGTAAGTATATTCCTATGTTTGGGGCGAATGGTCACTGAAGATACCTGTCCCTAGAACCAAGAGTAGTTTCATCTTTGTCGAGGCTAGTCACAGCATCTCAAATAGAGAAGAGCAGAGAGTTAGGACCCAGCCAGTCTCAGCAATCAGGAATGCAACACACTTGCTTGCTTCCTTGGACCCTGTTTAGTTAGCACTGTAAATGTAGCCTGTGTGGCTATTCTTACAAGTTTTAGGAAGAACATTTAATTAGCAATTACATTGTGCTCTAGCACTGTACAAAAGTACTTAGCGTTATGCAAAATTAGAAAAAAAATAGTTTCTAAAAACGTTTCTTAGAATTACTCATAATGTTTGATTGTTTTATTGTCAAGACCAATCTCAGCTCTAACTTGCAGATCTCTTCTCTAGCATCATTGAAGAGCCTGGAAGGGTGTCTCTTTGGAATGTGTTTCCTAGTCTATTTTAAACCATGTTTTCACTTCTGCTTTAAATGTAATATTTGGCTGTGTTTCTTTAAAGGGTTTTTATGTACTCTTACTGTAAGGGCTTTGAATGTGCCTCTGAAAACCACTAAACAACAAAGTTGTTGTTGCCATTGCTGCTTGATCTTTCTGGGAGGCCAGTCCCACACAAACCTCCTTCTCTCTCTGGAATACTGCATATTGTAAATACAACAACAACTTTCAGTTTAGTCAGAGGAGAAAAATGCAGTAGCTTTCTCTTCTTTCAGATCATGAATTAATTATTTGTTTTGTGAATACCAGTTTCAATAGCTGCACAGCCATTTACGTTAACCAAAAGACCTCAGATATAACAAAAAACATGAGTGATGTTGTGAGATGCCATTTCAAATTCGCCATTCTGGGACCGAACAGAGCTTTATATTTAGACGTGTTCCCAGGTTTTCATTCCTTTTTACCATTCAAGAGCTCTTCATGTGCTGTAATCACAGGTATTTAGTAGAGAAATTACATAAAAAGGTTATTATCATATAGCAGGAAGATGTATGCCTTTTGTCCACGTCAGTGAACCCTGACAATTCATACTGTGATAGCTCTAGCCCTATTCATGTGACAGAAGAGAAACTGAGGTAAAGGCAAACTAGAAGAAGAGGAAAGAACAGTATTATTCATGCTATATCTGCTCACTAAATCTAAATTAAAATTATTCTCCCATTCCATAAGTGTTTTTGAGATTTTGCAACTTTTTTCCCATACTGAAATGCAAAGAAGAATTGAAGGGTAGGAAAATATCATCAACTGATACATTGGAAAAAAATAATTAATTGGCCCCACTACATCATTTTACTTCAGCCTGTTAGAAACCTTCCACCTTGATTGTTGAGTTTTTAATGTGATTATTTGTTATTACAGTTGAGATTAAAGTTTTTTTAAAAATATAAAATTAAGGGGTAAATTTAAACTAGTGTGTGTTTGAAATGTTTGAGAATGTTGTCAATAACTTCCAATAAATTTGGAAATTCAGGATAGTTTTTAAATCAGAAGACTTGCTGAAATAACTCCCTTCTGCCTAGCAGCTTCATTTTGATTAGCTGACCTGAAAAATGTTAGCAAGTTTTTAACCAGTTCTACCAAGATTTTTTCTCCTATTCTATTTTATGCCACTTGTCACCTCTGGTCATTTTGGCTACAGAAAAAAGTGGTTATTTTCAGCACTGTTCCAAGCCTCACAGCTGTGCTGCTCCTTTGAGAATCGCCCTGACTGCCCTGCTTCTACACCTGAAGCACTTCCTGACAGCCGTGGAGCGGAAACACTGCTATGATGCTGAGGTCTGGACGGGCACAACACGGTAACAAGTCTGGCAGGCGAACATGGAGGCATGGGGCAAGCCCAGAGCCACAGGGAAAATTCCTGTTTCACTGCTGCCTATTTTGACACTGCATCCACTCTACAGATAAGGAAATGGAAAACGCAGGAGGAGGATAAAGCGTGATTGGAGATGGGGTGGAAAGTAGTTTGGGACAGTGAACATAAATACAGAAAATTGGATCAGAGGTTTGAAACAGTTTGCTGAAGACAGCTAAGAATGAATCTAAATCTGGGAACAGAAAGGGACAGGCAACTCGGACTGTATCTCATCACCAAGTCATACCTTACTGCACATTTCTGCTCAGCTAACTGTTGTTGCCTGTCATAATGTACATTTAAACCTTAACAACGTTTTAGCATGAAAGATGGATAAAAGAGCTATTGGTGTTGTTATTTCAGTTTTTTTAGCTCCAGCATAACTGGACAATTAAGCATGTTTTCAATATGTTAAGGTTATCTGTACAAGCCAGAAAGGGCTGCAAACCTCAGACCAGAACTGCCTCATGAACTTTACTGAGTAATGCAAGGCAGAGCATTTTGCTCTTACACTGAAGCAAATGCTGGAGTTCTGACAAGGGCTGAAGAAGGTCTGTTTGGATTCTGTGTTGTGGAGGTAGTTGGAACCTGGGAGGGAGTGAGGGAGGGAGCGATTCTGAAGACCTGGTTATCTGCTAACAGGATGCAGTACCGTGTCTATCACCCAGCATGTGCCTGGGGACTGGTACTGCAAGGGAGTTGGACAGCCTTGCCATGGAGCTTGCTTGGCACAAGGAATTTCAGGGCCTAGAGCCTCTGACTCAGAGCCAAAATGTAGAAATACAGACCTTCTAGTGTCAGCAGCTGTAGGGCAGCCCAAATGTTTGGACCACACACATGTCCAGCACTTCTGAAGTCTGGATGGGATCCATCCTGTACACTACCCCACTTACCACTGTTGGAAGAGTCTCTCAGATTAAAATGGATTAAAATGTCTTTTAAAACAAGAAAGGGAAAAGAGGCAGGTCACCTGAACTAGAACGCATTTTTTCATCTCAAAAAATGGCCGTAGTGGTAACAATCAGTATTATTCATTCTTGAATGAGGGACAGTCTTCCCTTACATAGGGAAGTCTCCATGCATGTTGCCTTTCTTCCAATCTTTTTTTTTTCTGATAGATTCTAAACCTGTTATCTCTGACAGCTACTGTGTTTCTAATTTTAGTTATTTTCTGAAGAATCAGTATTCAATATCCTATCATCACTGATCAAATTCCCATAACATAAATATTTTGATGTCATCTGATTCTTCTACATGCTTTGGCTTAGAGTCAGAATGAAGTAGAAAAGGTTTGTTTGCTATTACAGAGGGTACGCAAGTCAGTGCTCTACTGACTGGGAAGCAGTATGAAGATCTTGTAGGGCAAATGGGATAGAGACCTAAATCAGTACCTCTCAGTACAGCCAGGCAATGTGCAAGCATGATTGCTTTCAAACCCCCAGAGGAAAGACTTTTCTCACCTGAAAATGCTTATCCCCAGTCAGGGTGAAGAATGAAATCATGGAGTAAAAAATATCAAAAGAAACCAAAAATTGAAAGTTTCAGAGTAAAGGAAAATTCCAAAACAGATTGGGAAATGTTTTGTTTGATAAACTGGTATTTCCCACAAGAAACAGGTTTCACTGGGGGGGCGGGAAGAAAAAACAACAACACCCCCCCCTTCCACCCAAAAGAAACCAAACCCACAAAACAAACCCAACAACAACAACAAAACAAAAACCCACAAACAAACAACAAAAAGAAAAACCAAATCAGCTGTTGGTTCCCTGTTGGGCCTTCATAGCAGCACATGCTGAATTTGACCTCCTAAGCGCTGAAGCGCAGACTTCTATTACTGCATGCTCCGTAGTGATCACCTGTTTAAGGATTACTTAGGTGATTTGCTCCCCTGTTCAGGCTAAAAGCACGCCTTCATTCAAGAGCTATGAGCCATGGCTACACTTGTGGTTCTGCCAGAGTAATCTGTTGTCATATATAACTCCTCCCTGCTTTAGAAAATGACCATATTCCTTCACAGTTTGTGTTTTACAACTTAAAGCAAACTGGGCTCTTTTAGTGTCTTGTGGACTCCTCTAATCTCCTCTCTCCTCTCCATTCCTATCTCATTACAGTCTGAACTAATCTTTCTTAAATATAACACCCGAGTTTGAATTTAGTTGTGTAAAAATTATTTCACGTGTTCTTGGTACACTGAATGTAACAGCGCTCCGTTTCTGCTAGAAGTACTTCTCCTATTACACACTAGTATCATGTTTGCCTTTCTTTCTGACTGCATTGCATTGGCAGCTTATAGCTGTTCTTTACCCAACTTCATACTAAGCCCTTACTCCTCACAAGTAATTTCCAGCTGATATTTTTGTTACAAGTCACTGCAGGGTCAAATGCTTCATAATCCAAGTACAAAGAATTTCCATTGGGAAAAGAATTATTTTTTCCTAAAAATGTGAAGTAGTTTCACTGCAGTGTTCCTGACAGTATGAGATGCTGAGAATTTTTCACTCGGACTGATTCACAGTGCTCTGGAAAGTAATCTGTGGCTTTGCCATGCACAGAAAATGCTGGACAGTTGTGCCATGTCGTATCATTGGTATTACTAATTACGCATCATTCATTTGGATCTTTTTACACCTGAATCAGCACCAAAAATATGAAGGATATTCTGAAAAACATCCAAATTAAACTAACAATTAATTTAAGGATTTTCAGAAGGCTCTCTTAAAGCTTAGCTCTCTAAATGTAAAAACCTTAAAGTAAATTCACAAAAGCATTTTTTTTCCTTCCATTGATCCTTCATCCTATCTTATTCTTTCTGATGATTGCCATGAGACTTGCTAAAAACTGTATAGAAGTGCCTTGGGTATATGTTTTGCAAAATTCTTAACTGTAATGAAGAGAAAATGTGGTATGTTACTTCTACATCAAGGAACAACCTCTGCAATTGTATTTTTAATACCACAGCACTGAGACATCATTCTGTCGAAGGAGAATGAATGCAGTATTTGCCTAGTTTTCAGAATTGCCAAATAATCTTACTTTAAAAGTCCCATGCCAAGGAAAATGGCAATACCTGCATATAAGAACACTGCAAATTATGTCTGATATCTTCTGCTGCAGGTACATGTATCCCTATATATTTGCTTATCAACATCCATCTATACTGATCAGCTTCTCTCTATTCATCAAATATACAACAAAGATAATGTGTCTTAAGCAGTAAATCGTTAACCGCCTTAGAAACATTCTTACGTGCAAGTTACGTGGTCATCTAAATCTTACTACTGGATGACATTTTTTCAGTGATAAAACTAGAGAGTAGGAATGTCTTTAGAATTTCTTGCCATGGAACAGCATGGTGTGTTTGCCAGCCTCAAGCATTAAAAATAAAACAAAACAAAACAAAACAAAAAACTCCAAAAAGATTCAGTTCACCAAAAGCTGAATATGTTGGGTCTAAAACAATGAGATTTCAATAAAAATACATGCTGGTGCTTGTTTATTTACCTAAAGAGGTTTGAACCTGCACTGTTCCATTTTCATGTTTTGCTCAATAGGCCAGTTTGTGGAGTGTTGTTTATTTATGTGTGTATTTTTTAGTGAAAGATGGGATTCTGATGTAGTTATTCACTCCTAAAGAGACATGTTAAACTGTGAGACCTGTCAAAATGGTGTGTAATTACCACTGACCTGAGAATATTTTATCCAGTTTTGAGGGACCTGTGTGATTTAAAGTAGATCGTTGAAAGTACAGGAACAACTGTCTGAAACTTACGGTGCCAGAATTAGAAAGACATATACACAAATACACCCACTAAGTAGCACACTGACATTGCTGTGGAATGCCAGGCTACTAGAAATTATGCACTTAATGACTCAATGTGATGCTGGTCTTTTTCTCTTAATAACAGTATGGATATAGTGCATATGGGCAATTGGCTTGGCATTAGAATAGATGACCACAGCTACTGACACAGAAGAATTACTTAGGAGACTAGAAAACACACCCTGTAAGAAAGCAGAGTCTCTGGAACAAGCTGAGTAGTCCAATGCGATCCAAAGGTATGAGTTTTGCTAACAGAAAAGCTGATGAACTGTATTGTCAGAACAGCAACTAAGGAATGCAAAAGAAAAATGATGGAGTTTGGCTGCTTCCAGACAGTGAGCTTCTCAAGAATGCCCTGCATTATTTGTGGAAGGCAATGAGTCTGCCAGTTTCTCTCTGAGTTGCTGGTCTCTTCACATCCCAGCATACATCTGCCACATAGAGATGGATCCTAAATGCTGGACAATAGGCTTTCAATAGCCTCACGTGCACCAGAACAAATCCTAGGAATCTCAGGAAAATAACCTTGATGGTGGAAGCTACCAGAAAGTGCTTTTGCTACTCCTGACTGTCACATTATGAAGCATGAGCCATGTTAGCTCACTGATTTTAAGCAGCTATTTGAAGTTTTAATGTGTTGAATGAAGGTTTAAATTGTTTATATCTTTGTTACAGGAGACATTCCTCCCATTTCTTACCTTACCTGACTTAGTGATTATTACGACTGCTCATCTAACAGCATTGTCTAGCTTCATCCTCCTCCCTTCCCTCTTAGTGTAATTTGACAAAATTTTTGAAATTAAATCAATTCTAAGACAAAACTAATTTCTTTTCATTTCATTCTGACAACAGAGGATGTTTGGGCTAATTTGTGAATCAGAAGATGTTTTTAAAAACAGTTCTACTACAGATTTTGACATATGAAATTGGGAATTTCTCAACTAGCTACTTCTGTGAGGTTTGTACTTTTATATCTAAAGCTACTCAACTACAGTGTTAGTGTAAATTTAAAGAAACTGTACTAAGTGACCAATTATACCCAACTATGACTAATCAGTAATGGAGCAATTTTAGAACCAGATCCCTTGTAAGACAAGGCTGACCAAGGAGAGAAAATGTTAAGTTTTGTCATACTGGTCAGTGATACCACAAAATGCATACAAATCTCTGAGTAGGTTGTATCAATATAAGGCCATAAAGTCATACTTTAGCTTTTTTTCCTCTACAGCAGCATAATTTGGTAATTCAGAAATGTATTTATAATGATTGAGAGACACACCAAAAAATGAGAAAAACTGGCTTGTTGAATAATTATCATTCATTCTGGAAATGTTAGGTAAACTACATTAACCTAGATCTACTGTACTGTGTAAAACAGGACCATCTTAGATTTAAAACCTAACATTGCGGCAAGAACCACATAAAAATACCAGCACAATTTTTCTGCTCAGAGGCAAGCTCCTGCATAACACTGATAGTCCAGGATATTCAAATTATACTGGGTACTAGCACTTTGCCAATGCAATAATTATGTCAGTTGCAACACAGCCACACATATATTTTATGTGTTGTATATAGCCAGTCGGTCAGGTGGTTATATTAGTCTTACATGCAAAATACTTAAAGAAGATTCACTGCCTGAGTTTCTCTGAATTCTGCCTGGGGGACAGAACAAGGAGTGCCGCACAGGCAAGCCTTTTTCAGCCCTCACTCTCAAGCTCATTGACACTAATCAAGGAAGGGCACCAAGGAGATAGATGATGAAAGCTGTTCCCAGGCTCATTCAAGCTGATTTGGTTCAAAACCACTTCAAAGGATGCGGTCAAGCGTACACCTCTTGGTTTTACATCTGTAGAGCTGCATCTGCGAGGCCTCTCTCCTCCTCACCTTCTCCAAACTCTCTCCTGGGCTGGATGTTGCACACTGGAACCTGGCTGCACAGATTTTCACATGTGAATCTTTTACAGAAGAGACACAATTATACCTTTTTTTTTTAATAGGTACTATCCTAAGAATATTCTAACCAGCACGACATCCAACATCCAAAATACAGACCCACCAATCAGAGCAAATCATCTAAAGCTTGTAGTACTAGCCTTTTAAAAGGGAATTCCCATCTATTACAGCTAATGGATGGGAACCACAATCTTTCAATAGCTCAGTGGTCTATATCTGGTTCTATTCAGTAAACTTCCAGTTGTCTGCAGATTTGTCCTTATTCCCATTTATCTTCCACATTTGGAATAAAAAGCCAAGTATGAATCTTAAATGTTAGGCTTCGGGACACGTGGGGCAGACTAAATCACCTGCTGTGGGTTCACTCTTCTTCCAGCGTCTGTGTTGCACACACTCTTTGGACGTTAGTAGTCTCTGAAGAACCTGGAGGCTTGAGGGTTGCTACTGTTCCAAATTCAGCTGGATTCTGATATAGCTCTGCAGTTGAATGCTAAGCATTTTTGTCAGTCTATGGGAAGGGTGGGTCTGAGAATATTGACGGTGATGAGAAAGGATAAACTGAGATTCATTTACAGACTCCTATTTTAATGAAAGACTGTAAAGATTCTACATTTCACCTTGTTTACATGAGTTAATTTCTAGGACATGGAGATTAAAAAATAAGGCCTGAGAGCATGGGACCATGCTCCACCTTCAGTTGCTGACAGTTTTGCCTGAGCAAGAACAGCATGGCATGGTGTGCAGTAACAACAGATACGTCTGTGAGAGCTGATCAGGTTTCTGCACGCAAAGACATTAACCAGAACTATACATGAGTGCTTAATTGTTGCTTTGCTGCATGGTAACAGCTGATACCACTCAGCCCTTACTCTCTTCTTTTTGGAAATTTCCCTCGAGTGCATGGTGTCTAATGCAATGGCCAAATACGGCTTAACTGTGTCTAACTCTGGTGTGGGTTAGTGACAATAATATTCGGGATATAAATATCCTAATTCTGGCTTAACCCTGGGCCACCAGACTGCATGACAAATATGCAGTGAACCAAATATGTGCTTGCAGGACTATAACTTATAGCTGCCACAGTTGACAGGCATTCCCATTCAGAAGGTCCCTAAGGATTCACACATAGCTAATGCACCACCCCCTGAAATCTGGCTGCATGGACTTGTTCATTTTTAGGACCACTGATCTTTCTCAGGACAGTTGCACATCTGTCTCTTTTTTTCCCCCACCATTACTTGCCCTTTTTATTGCATCGTACTTAGAAGTGTCAGTATTGATAGCCCTTTAAAAATTATCTATGATTTCTAGCAGAACAGAGGAGCTTTGAACAGGATTAACGACTTAAAAACTGTTAATCAATCTCATTAATAATTATCTGGAAAGTAAATCTGATTCTGGTTGATTCCAGAAGGAAACAGAAATCATACTTTTCTTCTTAGTTAGGAAGCTAGATAGAACCAGTGAGGAAATTACTCAGCTCCATAAATATCTACAATCTAATCTGAGAAGAAATAATAGAAGCACCCAGATATCTATGAGGAAACCTAAAGTGTCAGAACAGGATTTCAAAAATGGATCATTTCTTTCAAATTACCAGTTTTAGGCCCATGAATAACTCTCTCACTCCCAGTACATCTGCAGCTAACAAACTGTATCACGGAGGAATATCCTGTGAATGCTGGAGAGCAAGAACTGGTTTAGCTCTAAAAAGCAGCAGCTGAGATGCACTGCATGAATATGGCCAACATATGCAAACCAAACATTACAAATCAGACTAAATATAAATGGTGCTTAAGAAATGGCACACACAGGGAATTTTCACAAGTACTCTTCTAATTCTGGAAACCCCTCAAGGATTTGCACAAAGAGCACACACTGAAAGATTAATAGGGAAAACTCATCTGTCAATGGATTTATTTGCAAACATCATGCTTCATTGTCTCTGTCTTACAAATCTACACATTACTTCATCCCACTAATATCATTATAAGGTTGCATGGTATTGACCAAGGTTAAATAGCACTCATTTCAATCTATAAACTGAAGCCAATCAACGTGGCTTGATATCACTACTCCAAATTCTCAATAGGACTGAATAATAGAGAAGAGGTAAATCAAAGCTAACTACTTTAGCTCCAGCCAGTCTGTCTCCACTCAAAGCATCCATTCAGCTGGGAAGCACATCAAAATTTATAGCGTAGACATTTACTGTGAAAAGCTTTAACACTATGAGGAATCCTATACTCGTGCCTTGAAAGCCAATAATATGACACAGAGCCTATATTTGCACTGTCTTGCAGGAGTGCTCCGTGGCTGTCTGCAACAGCAAACAAAAGCATTTATTAGCCTGTGAATCTTATTTCATCTGTGTACACTGACACTGGATTTGTTTTCTGTGGAGCTGAAAACAACGGAAGATTAGAAATTGTAACAGCTCTGTCCTTTTTCTTTTACTTCCAGTTGAGAGTCCAGAATCACAAAATACCAATACAATTCTCAATCAAGAAGCTGGACAACACAGCCCTGTATTTCCAGTGTCATAACAAAGTGACACAGAACATAAAAATTCTTGCACAGGGAACACAGAGAAAATCTATTTTCCTAGACAGCGAAACAAATGTCCTTTTGGGTTTATGAAATGAACCAAGATTGCAAACATTTATAATGCTGTCAACTTCTCAATATTTCCAGTGGTGATGTGGAAGAGATGAGCATCTGAATTACCCTCTGACTGTGAAATGACAATCGTCTTGTTTGGACAAAATTTCACAATTTCTAAGAAAGACCCTTGAGTGGATCAGAGATAGCAGAATCATAGAATAACAGAAGGGTTGGGGTTGGAGTGGACCTTAAAGACCATACAGTTCCAACCCCCCTGCCATGGGCAGGGACACCTTGCACTAGACCAGGTTGCTCAAAGCCTCATCCAGCCTGGCCTTGAACACTTCCAGGGATGGGGCATCCACAGCTTCTCTGGGCAACCTGTTCCTATGCCTCACCACCCTCTCCTTGAAGAATTCCTTCCTAATAGCTAATCTAAATCTACCAAGTTTCAATTTAAAACCATTACACCTTGTCCTTAGGCCCTTGTAAAAAGTCCCCCCACCAGATTTCTTGTCAGCCCCTGCAGGTACGGGAAGGCTGCTATAAGCTCTTCTTGGAGACTTTAAGAACTACATCCTTGCTTTCTCTTTCAACTGTAATTTCAATTTTATTGCATATTCCTAATGAGAAACGTACTTGACTAAAGCAATGCATAGGATATATACTTTCCACTGTGTTTCCCTTCAAGTGTAGATAAGTGGAAATGAGTTGAATTAGACCCACACAATTCTTTCATTCAAAAAAAAGGATCTGTGTTGGTACCCTTTTATATCACTGAGTAACAATTGTATCAGATGTGTCAAGTCAGAATTCCAACCTACCAGAGGGATGCTCAAATGATAGGGACTTTCCCAGTTCCTCAGTGGGCATACAAACAGAAAAACAAACTTACATTAATGTAGCAGAAAAATTTGTGCATTCATGAGTAATCTGCTCACAGAATGTTATGATATGGATTGTATGATTTTATCACAGAGAATTATGATGGTTTTCAAAGGTTTCTGCTATCCTGACTGATTATAGGATGTATTTAGGGGAGGGACTTCCAGCTGTAATTATGCTTATTTAACATTTCACTTGCTATGTTTCTTTATTTAAAGGTTTGGTGTTTATATATATGAAACTACTTTGTGTTTTGTTGGGAAGAGCTAAAACCAGCGCTCCTACACAGAAAGCCCCTTAGATGTCTGATGCATCCACCCAGATGGAACTGGTAAGGAGGGAGACTTCAGTATAGGTGGTAGGTTGCAGTGAGGTCTTCAGAGACCTACTTGGAGGAATCCCATGGGCTAAGGCTCTGGAAGAGAGGGAGTGCAAGAAAGCTCAATAATATTCAAACACCACTTCCTCCAAGCTCAAGTTCAGTGCATCCCTGTGAGTAGGAAATTGGGCATAGGAGACAGAAGACCTACATGGATGAGCAGGGAGTTTCTGGAAAAAATTAAATGGAAGAAGGAAGT
>NW_010241449.1:0-17522 GCF_000690775.1 Eurypyga helias
AGATCGACACTTCCTCCCAGCTTATACTAATACTAATGGTCTCTAATGGGGCCTGCAAGGAAGATGGGGGGGACTTTTTACAAGGGCCTGTAGTGACAGGACAAGGGGTAACGGGTTTAAATTGAAAGTGGGGAGGGTTAGATTAGATATCAGGAAGAAGTTCTTCCTAGAGAGGGTGGGGAGGCACTGGGACAGGTTGCCCAGGGAAGCTGTGGATGCCCCCTCCCTGGAAGTGTCCAAGGCCAGGCTGGATGAGGCTTGGAGCAACCTGGTCTAGTGGAGGGTGTCCCTGCCCATGGCAGGGGGGGTGGAACTAGATGATCTTTAAGATCCCTTCCAACCCAAACCGTTCTGTGATTCTGTGAAGAGAAGCTGTTTGTCCATAGCTGTGTAGACAGACCCTGGGGAGGAAGAATAGTGGGAAGAGAAATCAAAAGGCCTGAAAAAAAAAACCTGGAAAAGAGCACAAATCCAGACTTGCCTTCACCTGAAGTCCCCAGGCAACAGGCACAGACCCATGCTTCAGGAGTTATCTGTGAATCAGATCTGGTATTCCTTCTGCAAAGTGGTCTCTGTACTGCCACTTGCATTTCACAATACTGAAAATAAGGAACCCTTAGAGAAACACCTAGGGGGTATGAGATCAATGAGCTCTATATAAAAGTGTTTTAACCATGTCTCTGTGGTGAACCTGAACTACTTACCTTCGCAAGAAATCCCATCAGCCATGATCGTATAGCCAGAAAAACAAGAGCATACAACATTTCCTTCCACTATACTGCAGATGTGCTTGCAGGGACCGTTATCTATAAAAAGCAAAGTTGCAAAACACATTAGCATTCACAACACAAATCGGATGAAGTTACAATCTTCCAGGTCATCCAAATATAATCCCAGTTTAGGCAATGGGGAACACAGTCTGTAAACAATCTGTCCATGCAGCCCTTATCACTATTTACAACCCTCCTATTACACAGAAACACTTATGCCACTCCTACCTGTATTGTTCCCCTTCGGCTGCACAGCTGCACTGCTTACCTTACACCAAAGAGCAGGTGTGCAATAACCCCGAAATCAGAGTGCAGCCTCAAATTACTGCCTCAGGTTTCCCCTGACAATTCCTCAGCTTTATACCAAAGGTAACAAATGAAGGATTTGTGCTGAAATCAGACTGGTGAAGGGATGTGTGGAATTTTATTCCATCTCTCTAAACATTCCTCTCTCGTCTGCATCTGCAGTTACCACCTCCAACTTACCTTTACACTTATCCTGCTCCTCTTGTAAGGACATGATGAGAAGAGGCTGAGAAGGAGAAGCTGCTGGAGGGATGGTGGCTGCTGCTTCCAGCCTTGTCACCTGTCCTCTGTCAGGATCTGTAATGCAAGGGAGGCAGAGATGGATCAGGGACAGCATCATCTCCACCAGACACCCCATTGCAAGGGCCCTGGTCCCATTCATCAACTCCATCGTGGTTTGTAGGAGGAAACATTTTGATGACCTGGAAATCTGTCTATGGCTGGAGGTGAGTATCAGCTTTGGAAGCTGCCACCTGTTTGACAGGAAAAACTGTCTGACAGCACGCACAGAGTGCTGCATGCTAATGGAGACGCTCACAAAAGTCATGGATACAGGTCAGGGAGCTTGGCTGAGAGCAACTTCTGTAGAGTAAAATACTGCAAAACCTAATGAATAAACCACAAAGTGTTCATTTTATTTTTTTCATGTGCTGCTATATTGTAAATACTGTCTTTCATTTGGTGTATGATGAAAAAAACCCAGCCGAACCCCAAACAAGTATACTTATTCTGTACTTCCTATTCCAAAAATAGAAAAGCAGATGCTCACCTTTACAAGCACAAGATACTCCAGGATGACACAACCAAGTGGAAAACATGACAGTTTCTATCTGCCATTAAGATTTTCAACGAACAGTAATGTTAAAGGTATCAGCATTGTTTAAAAAAAAAAAAGGAGGAGAAAAAAAGCTGTTCCATCAATAAGAGTAATCTAGTTTATCAATAGCATCAAAACAGAAGCCTAAATCTGTAAGGCTCAATTCTTTCTTAAGAGAGTTGTGTCATGTTCCCACTGATTTGAGTTCAAGTGTCACCTGGAGAAAAGTGTGAGCCACCCAACAATGACAACATTAAATGACAAAGTGTGATTGCAGTACAGGTTTGGGCTATGGGAAGAGTGATTTCATTTTACAAGAAATAATGATATCAGACATACAGTGGGCACGTTGGCAGAGAGGCAGATAAAAGCCACCTGCCTGTGATACAGCCTGAATGATTTCCCCAGAAAGAGAGCAGAGAAGCGAGAAGAAGCTTTTGAAGTTTCATCAATATATGCTTTCTTTCTCCTTGCCTCACAGAGCTACTGCAAGAACATCACTGCTTCCAAGTCTCATGAACAAGTCTGACACGTTTTAAAAAACAAAAGTTCAATACAAAACAAAACACAAATCAGGAAATATACTGGGACACGTACAAATACAAAAGCATTGTGTCTAATTACAGGAGTAAAAATTACAAACAGTGTGAGATTCAACACTGTCTGGTGTGGGTTTCCATGCACAGACCCCATGACAGAGATGTGCAGATCCGCAGAGAAATAAAAGGCCACGTTGCCAGGTAGAGCACGTGCAGTTCAGCCAAGCCTAGCAAGGGAGGCACTTGCCATCTCCCTCACTCAGCCTTTAATTTGACCCAGGACTCCAGAGTGACAGGATCAACCCCTCCTTGCCTCACTCTTCCTGTGCGCCTCAGATGTGTCACCCGCAGACCCCTACCCTCGTCACGATCCTCTACCTCAACCGAGTGCTGTAAATCCCCCTCCACTTCTTGGCACAACCATAAGCACTGCAGTCTTGCAGGTCTGCCAAGAACTCTGACTACCCAGACACAAGATGTATTAACCCAAAGCTGCACTTCAGCAGAGCTAGTAGTGGGAGAAGCAAAACAAACACACATATGCTCCAGGTGAACGATCAAGCCAAATTTCACAGTGCTCAAATAAGAACCATTTTCTTTGCCTATTTTGGACTAGGTTCCTTCCCCAGAATTTTAATATAAACAACAGAGCAGACAGCTGCCGCAGAAACACTGTCAAACACATCATTGATGTAGGCGCTGTACCACCACATCAAGAAGAATGACACAATGAATGCTTATTGTTTGGCTTGGGCAGAAAATACATGAAGTCTAAGGATTTTTGTCATTGGATGGCAACACTTATGTTGCTTGTTAAATAACTAAAAGCACTTGTAACTAATACGAGATTTCAACTTTTTGGGTTATCTGATTTGAAATCTTGCCATTGGAGAACTCCAGACATCAAAACAATTACTACACAATAGACTTTCTTCTCAAGACTTCCACCACACTAGATATATTTAGATTTTGTATCACTGAAAGATGTTAATGATTTTAGATGAAAATCAAAGTTCAGGAAGCAATACTGTCAGCCTGAACTGAGTACAGTTTATCTAAAGGAAAGCTAACTGTGAAACACAAAATACTAAGAGAAGAGGTATTTACAGCTCCTCTTTTGAAAAGGGAAAACAGTCTTGACTTGAACATATTAAATACCACTCTAATCTCATGCCACAGATACACAGAAATAAGGCATAGTAAGTTTCCTAAATGGTAGTTTTTCTTTATGTTATTAACCTGTCCAATTTCTATGGAAAATGTTCATGCATCAACACCCATAAGAAAACTCACAGAGACTACAGAGAAACTAAAGAAAAGCCTGGTAGATCAGTGGAGGTGGCACAAAGACACCATTATTCATCGTGTTTCCTGTCCTTGTTCTCACCTGGAGAGCAGCTGGTCCCATCATCTTGCAAAGTGAATTCTGGAAAACACGAGCACTTGTAGGACCCCACAGTATTTATACACAAATGCTGACAGAGTTCCCCACCATACATAAGACATTCATCCAGGTCATCTCCAGGCAGGTTATTTGACAGTTCAGCTTCATTACTGATGGACAAAGCTTCATTGTGATCTTCTCTCTCTGAAACTACAACAGAACAACACTTGTTGGTTCTCTAACAGGTGTTTCAGCATTAGGACTGTAGAGTATGGAGAGTTTGGTCCCACAAACTCCAGATACAGTCACATCTACCCAAAACAGTCACTCCAAGGACAGGAGCAAATGAACTCAGCCTGAAGATAAGACCATCGTGCTGAAGGTCCACCACCTCCTTCTGTAAGGCTGCAGGGATGGACATTTTACAGGAACCACTGAGGAACAGGATGACTCTGAGAGGTCACACTGACTACTAACACCATTGCTATTGTTACTTGAACTAAAGTATCACCCTGAAGCCCCACCTGAAATTGGCCCTAGTGAATTGGCCCCAGAACCACACTGAATTTCTAACTCCAGGAGAAAAACTTCTGCCTTTGGTTTGGAAACTCTTTGCAACACCACTCCTTGTTTATTGGCTACTTCTGCAGCTAGCATTACAAACATTCTGGGACCCACTTAACAGTGGCATGACTATCCTACCTGCTGCTTTTAAACACTGGCAGAAGCACTATCCTTTTTCATTTCCCAATCATGTTTGACAAGGCTTTCTGTGATACTAAAATAAATTGTTCAGTGAGTTTCTCAGGCAGCTTCAATCAGTTTCTCAGTTTCTTAAACACATACATACAAACTTCCTTGCTTAGTGAGGTCTCAGCTAGGTCAAAATAAACCCTTAGATTTGTTGGTGAGAGAAAATACACGTTTAGTTCATGAGAAGAGAACCAACAACAATTGAACCCTAGCATATGCAGGAGGTTACCATGCAACTCATGCATGACAGGTAGCTGCAGACTGATGCTGGAAGAAGCATGACCTTGGGCTGAGGGAGGAAGCATAGCTGTCCAAGCTCCAGGTTTGTCATGCTCCCTTTGTCATGCCTCTTTGGCCACAGGGATTTGACTTAGCTCTTCAGCACCATTATGTTCATATAACAAGAGTGAAAACAAACTTGCAGTGCTCTGGGGCTTCTCCGGAGTCTGCTGTGAGAAACTGCTGTGACGTTCAGCAGCCCAATAGGAAATCTATTCCCACGACGTTTCACTGATATCATAATCCAAGGGACTACCTTGTCTGGAAAAAAACCCTCATAATTTGGTTCATGCAGAATCTTCCAGGATTGCTTCTGCTAAAAGACAGTGATCAGTTTCAACATTGCTTCTTACCAAGGGCTAGTGGCAGGTTTCTGTACTATGTGACTTGGTGGAAAAAAACCCAAAAACCCCTCCTAAAGATCGTATGTTTTAAGAATCAGAAACACCTACATATTTTTTCTTTTTCAAAACAGTTTTAAGAACAAGGAAGCCTATACTTGATCTGACATGGAAGGGAACTGTGTTCCTGTAGCATTACTCCATCCAGCATGTCCCTGTAAAACCCTGTGAGACAGAGACCTTATCTGCAATGTCTTCGAATCACAAATGGACACTTACCCTTCTCAGGTGTCACTGTTGGCAAAGGTTCAGGATGCCTTTTTAGTTCAGGATGGATAAAATGATCTCCCCCTTCACAGCAGGACAGCATCACATGACTGCACGGGTAGCCCAGATTGATGTTGGACTCACAGGTTTTCCCTTCACTCCTTAATCGCAGTCCCAGATTACAGCAATCACAGCATTGCTGCAAAAGAAGGACACTGTGGGTAACAAGGATTTAATACAGACCACTTCAGGGATGAGCCCACGCACACGCCTGGAACTGTTCTGAACTGACCTGCACTTTCTTCAACAGCAGAGCATCTGGAAAACAGAGTTTAGACAGTTGCAAACATCAAAGCTTTGCTTGTACTTGGTTTTGCCATCCTGCACAAAAGGGTCAACTGCAACCAGGCTAAACAAAGTCTCGCTGGGACAGTGACTTCAGCAACTCTGCATGCAAGGTAGTGGTGCTGCAGATCTCCTCTTCCTAGCTCTTGCACACAGCCATTGCTTTGTATGTTGTATATTATAAACAAAATAATATAGATCCATCCTCCTTGCATGAGATCTCAAAAAGTGGTTAGTTGTTTGAAGCAATGTGAAAGGAATTGCAAATATCTTGCATGGACATGAGGATCAGCAGCAGCATCTGAGCTCTGTCAGTATGTCAGTAAACACTCCTTTCCCTATGTACCACTGCCCTGCAAACCTAACCTTTAATTACCTGACTGTCCTGGACACCACCCTGATGAGACAGTGGCTAGAGGAAGGCTATATATACTTTATGAGCTCTTTGTCTTCCTTTTCTTTCCGGAGTGCATCGGAACAGCAGCTTCAATGACAGGCTGATGCAATGGGGCATCCCTGAAATGCAGTCTCTCAGCAGATTCCTCTGCTGCAGGTGGCAGACAAAACCACAGATACCTGATCAAGCAAGGAAGCTGAGGTGTTGTAAGTCTGCTAAACAGAGGCCATATGCCAATTGAAGATGCCTGTCTGGATTTAAATGTAAGTGTCCTGACATCCCTAATATATACATAAGTATATATACATATTTAGATGCTTTCACTGACAGAATAGTTATAAAACACAGAATCTCTTTCCTTCTACAACATCTCTGATAATCAAGACATCCAGCCCAGCAGCAGTCACTTGTAGTTTGCAGTTAAACTAAAACAGCCTCTCTGAACCAAGAGAAGAGATTTCAGTCTATGAAAAGGCATCAGACACATAAAATGAAGGTCATAATTCAAACTGGCACCAGTTAGCTATGTCAACAGAAAGCCCAAGGACAGAACAGAAAACTGAACTAAGCTCCCACTTTGCACCTGGGGAGAGGTAATAAGAGCAGCAGTGTTGTAAGAGTTGAACCCAGTATGGAAACGGAAAGGAATCATGTTTCATGATTAGCAATCCTCGATGGGCATTCACATTAAACTAGGGTCTGGCTCCACTAGGGAGACAGGGAAACATGTCCACTAACAGCCCAACCTGCAGAAACTCTTCTGCTGAGCCACTGCTTTCAAGATTCAAACACTGTAGCTTTAGGGTTTCTTGAGTACCCCTTGCATGTTCAGCCCAGCACCTAGCTTATGTTTTACATCCCTGCTTTCTAAATTGAAAACCCCCAAACATCATAAATAGTAGACATTATTCACATTTGCAAATATGCACAGCCATAAAGAGTTGCCTCAATGTGCCCAAACACATCTTAGTGGAAAACGTACAGTACAGGTCCTGAAGAGGCTGAATTATTTTTGATACTAAATGGCCTAAATAATATTTTAAAAAAGTATTAAAATTAAAAAAAAATTAACTATAATGGATTGTGGTCATGCTAGAAAAGAGAAAAATCATGTTTTATCCTCCTAAAATCCAGAACACCCAAATTCAAAATTTTAGAATTCTGAAAATTCTACTTTCTGTAAATATTTTTCATTTTGGTACAATTTTTTCAACTTCAATATGCAAAATAAAAGAAGTTAAGGATAATACACATTTTTACTGAAGTATTGTAAAATAGTGGAATGTTTTCCTTGAAGAATATAGCTTTTTTTAGTCACAGTTTTGAGTCACAGTTTATCCCATGTGCAGGCATCACCGAGAGTATGAAATCAGTCATACAATTCTGGGTTCACATAATTTTCAGCTGAATACAAGTATCTCATTTTCCACTGGAAACACTTGCTCTTTGAAAAGTTCCTTCTAAAATGCAAAAACTTGAATGTCTTGATCTTCTATTAGCTACCCTTTGAGCTTCACCAGAATTCTACAACTGATTTAATAACAAATATGACTATTTTTACATAGCATTTGAGAAGTATACCTCGAGAACCACTGTTTGATTAACAACTTTCTATGTTCTTCTCAAAAATACCTTTGCTGGAATCCAGCATAACTGGATTTACCATGGTGACATCTCCATCCACCAGCAAAAAGTCCCTAAGCATGTGCTTGTTGTATTAGAGTAAATAACAATTAAAAGCAGTCTAATGTTAAGTTGTATGGAACACAAACTGAATACCTGGATCTGAAGAACTGGCACTACTTTATTCATCCTGAAACAAAAGTTAGGACCCCATCTAAAATGCCTGAAGAAGACCTACACACGTATGTTACCTGGAAGTAAACCAGACTTTTGGCAGAACAGTGTAAATGTCTTGCAAAGTCTTTGGAGCAACAAACTTTTCTTTCTGCATTCCAGACAAACTTCTTTTTATGACATCCCGACACAGCAGTCACTAATAGCAGCACAGAGCAGGGGAAACACTGCTATACAGTCAGCGTTTTCTGCGAGGTCACCTCTGAAAGAATGTTTAACTACAACAAAATTAGAAAGCCTTTCTTGCAGTCTCAACACACCCAGTATTTTTTTTGTTTTTTAAGCAGTAGCTGCACTGATTTTGGATTTTATTAAAGAGGAGGGCAAAGCTGCTCCTTCGATAATTCTGCTATTTCAGATGGTTTCTCTTGAAGGAAAGCTTTACATTGGAACTGGCACAGGGAGCTCTTCCACAAGGGTATTGTGTAGCTTGTTCCAGTTCAGGAAGGAATGATGAAGTTTTCCCTCTCCACTTCTTCCTGAAGAATGGCATGTCTGATAAGACTTACTCTGTGGCTTGTGCTCTGTCTGGCATGCAAAAGACCCATGGTGGAAACCTGAGAATAATAATTCTGTCACACCTCAGGAATATTACTTTCTGGTCTCAAATGCACAAATTCGGTTTATGCTAATGGTAGCCTCCAGACCCCAGTAAATAGTAGTTCTGAAAATGACAAATGGGCATAGCTAATTAAACTTTGAACTCCACAGTCAACATCCATGTATTCTGCTTTTCCAGCGAACAATTAACCGCAGCAATCGCTGATGTATAAGGACAGAACTAATCAGTTTCCTGCTGGGACAACTGAAGCTGCACTTAAGCTTAGATATAGCTATGTAAATTATTATCAGGGTGAAATGAATTCTGAAATGCACCCTTCTGGTAAAAACAAGACAAGCGAGTGAGCAAGATGCTGAATCTTCAAGCTGGTTTAAATTGGTTTGGCTCCACTGATTCTCATAACACAAATCTCATTTATTTAAGCTGAGTCTGTGGCTCGTGATTTGTGATTTGAACCATTTGTTAATGGTCTGCCTGTATTTATGAACAAAAGCTTCCATCATCACCTAAAATGCTCGTTCCTCAAGTCCATCGTTTTGTTTAACTGAGAAATGAGGCTGCAGTTCAACACCGTAGCCAAGCAAACCGCTCAGTAATGGGTTTTGCATTATATCTTCGTTTAAGTTTTGCACTATCATTTTCTAAATTCTTCTGCACCATAGACATAAAAACTAAAATGGTCTTTTCAGCTACTTGCAAAGTGAGGAAACAAAAGTCATACAGCAAGTTAAATCTTAAAAATGGAGATAGAAATAATTCAAAACAACATTACTGTGAAGTTTTTAAAAGGAGCTGAATCTCCAGGCAATTGAAACCTATGGGCAAACAGCGTGATTTCCCTGCCACATTCCTGGAACTTTCTCATTTTCTGTGCTCCATAACAATGTATAAAGAAATTACTGCTACATGCAGGAAATGAGGACACCTCCTATTCAGAACAAAACCTACCAAGGCATCAGAGCAACTTACCTTATATGATGATCCTCCACAGGGATCGCTTTCCTCTGGTCCGCACACATCTCCCTCCTTCGCAGCAATCATGCCAGCCAGGCAGCTGTTCTCCTTCACGGTGGAGATGCAACACTGCTTCTGAGCGATCCTGCGAGAGATCACGGAGGTCAAGCGTTCACTGACATTGAGAAGGCACCCACGCAAAAACCCTGGACCTCCTGGCTTCACAAGAAATTCCACAGATTTGATCGCTTTTTGACACGTGTGTCAATGCTGGTCCGACACAGATGGTACCCCTGACCTTTGCAAGTATTTTTTTTTCTTATCTTTAATAAAAAGATACACTGATAAATGCTCACTAAGTCTTGCGTTTAGGTCACTGTCTCCCCAAATCTGGTTACCAATATCCCTTACAGCTCATCTCTGTTTGTGCAATAGTCCCTCCTCCCCATATTTTGCTTCTCAGAAGTTTTCAGGAGGTTTCAGAAATAGAAAACATAGCGGAAACTTCTTACATGGGAAGTGAGGAAAGAAAGGGAAATGCACCTGTACACATTTACTACTTCACCAACCAGTGGATGGAAGCTCTGGACACGATTTAAGGAGAAGTGTCATATCACAAAACCCCTATAAACTCTCCTTTTTAGCCCCACAGATTGCAACCCAGAGTCTAAGCTTTTCTCTATCAAAGAGAAGGCTATAGGTGAATTGATCACTGTACATGAAATAATTTGGGAATGTACATCTCCTATATATGGCTCTTCAAACATTTTAACAAGATTCACTGAAGGTTGAGATGAAACAGATTAAAAATCTACATGGCAAATTCCTAAATGAAATTTACTATAGGTTTATTGAAATAGTAAAATACTCTTCCCAGCTATTTTAAAGTCTATAGTGGATTTCTCCCCCAGACTTTCTAAGAGGTACCTACTTCTTTCATTCCTATACAAAAGGGCAGACAAAAACCCCCACGCAGTCCCTTCAGCTTTACTCCATCACCCTGTCTCTCAATCCACGCAGCACCCTCCTGGGGTGCGTGTCTGGTCCCAGCATAGGGAAGGGCCCCTCTGATGGGGAAGGGTGAGGACTGAGAGAGCTGCAGGCCACAAGACTTCTCCTGAGGGGGTTATGCTGAGTACGTCACCTTGCCCTTGACTGGGTATATGTGATACAGAGGAACATGTTAAAACTCAGATCAAGTTTTATGTTACGAGTTCTGAAGTTATGTCATGAGTTATGTTATGAAATATTATGTTACAAGTAAGGGTAAACGTATGTTCTGGACAGATTTGGTGGCATGAAGTAATTAAGAAAAGTTTTTAATTTTCCAAGAATAACCTTGATGTGCTACACTTTTGCAGATGCATTGTCACAGGGCACACGGCCGTATGGGGTACCCTGGTAACAATGAAGGGGAGGCTGATGCATGTTAACAGCCATTGCCTTCCAGCAAAGCAATTCTCCTGCAACAGAAATATTTGCAAGCAAACAACTTCTGTCAGTCAGATAACATTATTACTGCAAGAAAATACAGTTGCCCTAGGAAACAAAACCTTCTTCTTTTCTAAGAAGAACGTATTTCCAATTCACATCTCTCATCGTAATATTTCAATTAAAACTAACAAACAAAAAAAACCCCAAATCAAACCAACAACAACAAAATACACAAACAAATTAAAAAAACCCCAACAACAAAAAGAACCAAAAAAGGAATGTTTCTTATTCCAGTAGAAACCAGCCAGTAACAACCACTTGGCCACATTCCCGATACCAACAGCCTGTTGGGTCAACTTTACGTTAATATTTTTATGCTGAATAGCATAAGAGAGGTGTAGCCAGGAAGCAGTGATTTGAGCCTGATTACAGAAAGGGGATTACCACCTCCATGTGCTTTGTTTTTCAGGAAGTTAGTTTTCTAACCCAGTGTCAATTGCCAACTGGAGAAATACAGTTTTTTGAGCAATGAATTGTTATTACCCAAATATATTCAAGTACCAGTAATTTACCTGTTATTGCTTACAGAAGACATCCAAACTTTCATTAATTTTTAAATCCCAACTATCTGAAAGTTATCATTTGCAGAAATGTCAAAATGCTACCAGAAGCATTTTTATACGTGCAAAGTGTTTACTGTATTAAAACACTGAAATCCCTACAGATTGATGTTCTTCTGAAATGTGATGTTTAGCCATAAGAAATCCATTTCCTGTATGAAATACACTGTATAAACAGTATTGCCTGGAGCACTGGAGTACCACTGGCCTTTTTTTATTTCAGTATTTCTTTAACTATCAGCACAGCACAGTTTCAGCTACTCTATGAACTGGGAACAAAGAGTGTTAACCACAATCTTTTGTTTCTTCTTCACAAACCTACTCTTTGCAGACCAGATAAATGAGCTGTTGGCTCAAAGAAGATCCAGAATGTTTCTGCTTCAGGGAAAGAGTTAATGAGTTAAGATCAGTGAAATTCTGTCAATGTCTTAATGCGAGTCTCTAGTCAGGACGCAGAGTGTCAGCAAAAAGCAGGATTCATACCTGTACAGCTGATGTAAATGCCACCCAGATAAACATTGCTCAGGTACGGCAAAACACACATCAATTATGAAATGAAAACTACCATACTGGCTCGGATGAGATTTCATCTAGCCTAACATCCTATGTCTGATACAGCCAGTGCTACAAGTTCTGGGAGTATTTTTACATCTGGCTATCAAGTGACTCAAGATTTCCTGTGAATTGTTTGATTTTAAGTTCATTAATCAAGTTACTGCACATGATCCCTTCTAGGTAGTCCCAGTTCCCATCCTGAGTTAGTGCTGTTGGTCACTACACAGAGACAGGCCAAGCTGGTCCATGAATGTCGAAGGACATCAAGATACATCAACAAGTAGCTTAAATATTTAAGTTTTTGTCACTTGAAACCCCCAAAAAGGCATATGGAAACAGCAGGCACCTCAGTCTGCAACCTCAGTATAAACAATCTACAGCAGACACGGGGAGGCTTCAGGCATTTGCCTCAGCTGAAAAAGAAAATCATTCCTTTGGTGCCGCAATGGTCACTTGTAAAAACAAAGTGTTTATAGACAACTATCCTGATATTACAGTAATTTTTACAATTAGTATCTACCTTGTAATTTTTATAATCTTTCACTACTGAGCCGAGCTCGTGGCAGACTCCTGGGAGCTCGCGTTGCTTGCAAGCATTCTGGCACACAGAAGGATGCATTTGAGGTTGGGATATGTGCACAGTGACCAGCTCTGCACACTGGCACATCTGCCAATGGGACCAGTAAGTTTTTGTCTATGCTTTCAAGATTCTGAGGCCATAGATATGAATACTTTTTAACATGAAACCTTTTCTTTACATAGAATATTTACAGGTGGTTTTAAATCTTTAAAACAGGGATACAAGTGAAATTTTGAAAGTAACGACAACTGAACTCCTGATCTCTTATTCTTTCAAATACCAAGAGATTCACAGGGACTGAAACATCTAGGATCTGGCTTTTTCATCTAAACCCAGCCTCAGATGTGCAGGTGTAACTCATTAATGTATTGGATTTGCACCTACTTAGGCCAAGGCTGGATTTTTTTAATCCAGCTTTACTTCACATAGAGTTGGTATGTGTCAGTTATGTCATGCCAGATCCCAGTGGGGGGAATTTTAATCTTCCAGTAACTTCAGAAAGGTGCAATGATACTAACTGATAAAACGGATTATGGCAAACTTTTTTAATGCTGAAAACATTAGGATCACTCTCAAAGAAGTCCATCTGGCTTACGTTACACCATGTGAGTCTCCGATAACTATGCCTTCATCCCTCCCTAAGGTCTGTTTCAGACTAGGGGGGAGGAGGGAGATGGGATGAACTGCAGCTAGCGTAGTACGTTGTCCATGTTACTCTGCACCCACTCCTCTTTTCTTGCTGTGCAGTTTGAATCTGGCACCCTCACTCAGACCAGATGCTGCTGATACCAGCAGCACTATCAAGGCGTATGGTCTCCTTCCAGCTGAACACAGACATTGGAACCAGCAGCCATTCATACTGGACAATAAACACATCATTTAACGATATGGATAATCACTGCATTTAGCACTTGCCAAATGGAAGTAAACTCTGCCCTTCTATTCCTCTGCAACTCCACAGATGCGCATACAGCTGGGAAACAAAAATTTGTGCTCTGCTCACGTGAGAGATGAAAAGAAACCTTAAAAAGCTTTTGTTTAGATTAGATTTTGGGGAAAGGGAGGGGGAAAGCCTTACTTCTAATTTGCCATGACATACTGCCAGTCTATCAATAACTTTTACAATGAACGAAACAGTTCCCAGTCTCCTGGAGATCCCACAAGTTGTACAATAATTTTATTTCTTCTAAAGGGTTGCTCTCTGTGCCAATCTAAAATGCTTGGTTTTGCCTTACGTACCTGCAAATATCACCATCCATTCCACTTACAGGGATTTCTGTGCACTCCCCGTTGTCTATAGCCCACTGTTGTCCAGCTCCACAGCAGCTCTCAATCAATTCCTTTGTGGAACCTGTATAAAACATATACACAGATATTTTGCATTGAATGGATTGGTTTTAGCTCTGTTTTCTTAATTGAGAAAATATTTAAAATAACAATAGTTCAGCTTTTTAATTTTGTTGTTTTTG
Source organism: Eurypyga helias (assembly GCF_000690775.1). NCBI lineage: Eukaryota > Metazoa > Chordata > Aves > Eurypygiformes > Eurypygidae > Eurypyga > Eurypyga helias. Next base: position 14,230 of record NW_010241449.1, read on the forward strand.
TTTTTCCACATTTTATTTGGTTATATGCAAAATAAAAGCACGTGGGAACTCACACCTGCAGTGTCTTGACATAACTGATCACCTGGTTATGTCTTTCAGGAAGGAACAGCAGAAGCAATATACAGTTTTAAATACAATAAAAGATGTAATTGGTTTGAAGACAACTCCACCTTTGACATGTCTGAACAAACAAAAAAAAAAACCCCTGAAAAATCATGATTAAATCAACTTAACACAATTTGATTTAGTAAGTCATCACACTGTTCTAACAGTGCCTTCACTACCACTTCACTGGGCCACCATGAAGGTGTTCAATTAAAGATCACAACTAACGAAATACAGCAGACAGAGTGTACACAAATGTGGCATACGGCACACACAAGCCTCAGTAGTCCTCTTACACCAAACTGGAAATACCAAGTTTCACCGATGAGTAACAACTCACTGAAACACACTCCTTTCGTGGGCCCTTAAAGTTTTTAGTATTTAGCAAGGGTACTGTTAGTAGGCTTGACACATGTAGCATTAAGAAATTACTTCCATAAGACAAACTCAGAAATTTTACTCCTCAGAATTAATTTGAGTACATATACCTAGAATTCCCTACAGCCGAATTTGAGGGTTCAGCTGGTTTCAAACCATAATGAAAAGGGTTTAAGAGATATTACTCTGACTCTGCTAAGGAGTTCATGGAAAACACTGGCACTAAGATGCAGTAAAAGAGAGAGACATGGAGAATGCTGCACCAGTTTTTACATTTGTCCTTGCAGATTCTCACTTAAGATGTAAATTTTCAGGTTACAGTGAAATACGACTCAAACTAGTAGATTTGTAATATACTACATACCTACTGTATAGAACAGTCAGGTCACATTAGACTGGGCAGAAACATTATTTTTTGAAGTCTGTACAGAGGTTTACTTCATGATGGGATATTTGCCACACTACTGGGGTGCAAACAGCAAACCAACACCAGCCAACTAAACTGATGCTGGAGCAGAAGGAGCCTGCCCCATGGCAGCAGCTGGTAAGAGCTGTGCTGTGTCAGTAGGAAGATTTCTCCTGGGGCTGCTCGTGCCGTGGATGGGCTCCACTGCACAAAGCACGTGGCTTCCCACTTCCCAGCTAACAGGTCCTCAGCAGGAGCTGTCTGCCTTGGGAACAGTTACACAGATAGGCTCTGGGGAGACCTTATAGCACCTTCCAGTACCTGAAGGAGCCTACAAGGAAGCTGGGGCGGGGAGGGGGTGTCTTTTTACAAGGGCCTGTAGTGACAGGACAAGGGGTAACAGGGTTTAAATGGAAGTGGGGAGATTTAGATTAGATATCAGGAAAAAAGAGGCACTGGAACAGGTTGCCCAGGGAAGCTGGGGATGCCCCATCCCTGGAAGTGTCCAAGGCCAGGCTGGATGAGGCTTGGAGCAACCTGGTCTAGTGGAAGGTGTCCCTGCCCATGGCAGGGGGGTTGGAACTGGATGGTCTTTATGGTCCCTTTCAACCCAAACCGTTCTGTGATAGCAGGTAACAAAATTACTGAGATGCCTTTTAGAGAGACATGAGGTGCATTACAAATGCTTTGGGGCTGCAATTTCACCGCATTGACATAATTGTCAATACACATAATAAAGATGGTCTATCAGACCACAGGGCTCTGCTTTCTCCACAAAGAAGCAATGGCCCTGTGCTGATGAGCTGGAGCAGCTCCATTGGCTCGTCAGGAGTGCTCCAGTTCCTTTTAAAGCCATTTGCATGGGTATAAGGAACAATTTGTGCATTTTATTCATCCTTTTAAGCAAGTCTCTGTCACAGTTAGGTGTTACTATTAAGAGAAACCAAGAGAAAACCACCTCAAACTTGAGTTGCGGATGTGTGGGTGTAATGCGTAGCTCCACATCCGAGTGCTCCCAGACCAAGAGCCAGCAGAAACCCACACCACAGAATGATATATTTTCAAGATCTCCCAGCCAGTTTTTAGCTATATCCCTCCTGAGTCTGTTCTGCTTGCAGCAGGAGTGGGGAAGCTCTTTCTCTACAAGGGATTTAGGAAAAATGCCGCTGCGGCAGATTGACACTGCTGAAGGTGCAGAGCTCTCCTGTCAAGACTCACAGATTCACCGAGTGGAAGGGGATGGAAGGGACCTCTAGAGACCATCTCGTCCAACCCGCTGCCAGAGCAGGATCACCCAGAGTAGGTCACACAGGGACAAGTCCAGGGGCTTTGGAAAGTCCCCAGGGAAGGAGACTCCGCCCCCTCTGTGGGCAGCCTGTTCCAGGGCTCTGTCACCCTCACAGGGAAGAAGGGTTTCCCCATGGTCAGGTTGAACCTTCTGCTTTCCAGTTTATGGCCACGTAACTTTTCTTTGCAAAACTGTTACACTTAACTGTGAGAAGTTTTCAGAAATGTCTACAATTCAAAACATCTGGGTATCCATGCTGCACAACTGAGGAGAAGCAGAGCCAGCCTACGTTGCCAGCACATTTCTACTGTCACGTATTTACAGCAGTTATTGTATGTTTTAAACAATAGTAGAATAACTTCATATAGTGTCTTGTGGAGCTAAGCAGTCAAATATCAAGGGCAAGAAGTTTAAGTGAAGTGTCATGCCATCTTCAATGTTAAAAAATATTGGGACTTCCACAGATACAAACCTCTGCAGTAGAAGACTGTTTCTTTGTAGTTGGTTATGGTTAATTTAGAAGACAGTTATTACATTTTGGAAACTGGAAAGCTCATCACCAGCACAGCTTCAAAAATTAAACACACAGAAAACGCAGTGCTTGCGATCATGATGAAACGTGCGCTCATGAGAAAACAACTGAAAAAGGAAAATACTCTGTGGAAAAATACCTTCTTCACCACTAACTTGGACGGATGGGTGGGGGAGGAGATCACAGCATGTGACAAGACACAGCTCCCCACAGCTGCAGCCACATGTGCCCAAACCCGCAGCAACCCTGTGGCCTGGAGCACTGACCCCGCACCACAGGCCACCAACGGCTGTTCTGCCCCGGCCCTGCAGCGTTTTTTGGGTTTTTTTGCTTTATTCCAAAAAGCAGTAATAGTTTTGACAGTTGACACTAAGAGGGAGAGTTGGGCTTCCAGGCCAAAACCCACACTTCTTGTCGCACAAACCCCGGTTGTGCGACTCCATGAGGTTACAAAGGGAAGGGGAGAGGTGTTAGGGCAAGTGAATGCTGCAGAAAAAAGCCATCACGTGCACAGCAAGGACTGCAGACGTGATCGTGGCACAGAGAACTTCATCTCTACTCTTTCTTTACATGTTGGAACAAAT
>NW_010241449.1:17559-31573 GCF_000690775.1 Eurypyga helias
ACTTCACGCTTTTGTAAATTTTACTTTGTTTTCTTTAAGGCTTTGGGGAGAGACAGCCCAAGACCTGAAGCCCAGCTGCAGCAGGGTTTTGATGAACAAGGCCATTTATATCCTCCCACGTTGCCACACTCATAGAATCACAGAACGGTTTGGGTTGGAAGGGACCTTAAAGATCATCTAGTTCCACCCCCCCTGCCATGGGCAGGGACACCTTCCACTAGACCAGGTTGCTCCAAGCCTCATCCAGCCTGGCCTTGGACACTTCCAGGGATGGGGCATCCACAGCTTCTCTGAGCAACCGCTGCCAGTGCCTCCCCGCCCTCTCTGGGAAGAACTTCTTCCTGATATCTAATCTAAACCTCCCCACTTTCAATTTAAACCCATTACCCCTTGTCCTGTCACTACAGGCCCTTGTAAAAAGTCCCCCCCAGCTTCCTTGTAGCCCCTTCAGGCACTGGAAGGTGCTACAAGGTCTCCCTGGAGCCTTCTCTTCTCCAGGCTGAACAAGCCCAACTCTCCCAGCCTGTCCCCATAGCAAAGGGGCTCCAGCCCTCTGAGCATCTTTGTGGCCTCCTCTGGACTCGCTCCAACTGGTCTATATCCTTCTCATGCTCGCACACAGGCACACAAAGCACCGCAACAAACTGCAACTGGACTTCAGGCTATGCAATGCTTTCATTTTATGCAGCACATTACAGTGTTCAAAATATACTTGAGTCTTGACAGCTGTATGACGTGTAAGAGGTCATGTGTAACCCTACACAACATGAGAGGGTTGATGTAGGCATTTAAACTAGACAGGATGGTACCAGATAATTAAGAAACGTTGCTATAAACCAGTTTTTCAACATAGTTTTAAATCAGCCCCTTGGTAGAAATGCCATTCATTTTACCAAGTGCTGAAACACATTTGTTGCAACAGCATTGCTAGGTTTAAAACACGAGAATATTGCAGCATTTACTAATCTATACTGCAGCAATCTACATGATTTATAATTCAAATAAAAATTAATTCCTCATTCCTCAGTAAAGATGCAGTATCACACTGCTGTACTGAAGTGCCATACTATTTAGCACTCAGATTTACAAAATATATTACCTTTTGTTAAGATCTTATGAATAATTAAATCTGGAATGCAGTTATAATAAAATGAACAAACTACTGCATTTTATCTCAATCAGGAATTAGAAAAACAGAGTAATTCATAATAAGACCCACAGTCATTAGCATGGATTTATGGTATTTTGATTACGCATTAGCAAGAACAAATATATACAGCTAGATACATGCACAAGACTGGAGATCACATAGCTTCTACGCTGGAGAGAGTGTTTTGGCTATATGTATAACAGACTTTGAGACATTTAAACATTCACACAGTGGTTTGTTTATAAGAGGCTTTCATGATGTTAGCAGATTTAAAAGTAGTTTTGCATCTGCAAAGTTATTTATTTAAGAATACCTTAATCCCGAATAGTTATACTGTGTGCATCTTTGCTACTTCCCAGAGTCATTTATCAAGACACCGGTTAACAGATAATTTGCTATCTATGAATTTCTTCACTAGGAAAAGTAATTTATTTCAGGCTGTACTATAAAACACCATTATGTCTCCTCATTTGTTTTCAATTTAGCAACTTATCTCCTACAATGATCAATCTACATCATTCTGAAGATATGAACTAAACTACATTTTGGCCTAATCTCAGAAGTTTCTGTATTGTCTTTTAGAGACATTTAGAATTTAATTCAAATATTTAGAGATTTTCCCCCCAGAGAATTTTAACTCAACCTTAGCTGTGCCTTAAAACACCATGATGCCTCAGTGCCTGATCCGAACAGGACTAGGGCTGGGATGGCCTCCCACTGACGCAGGGTCACATCTAGGTTTTCCACAGCCACACGATATCCATGCAGCTTCTATTCTACATGCCACTACCCAGGAATTTCATCTTTCGGCCAGAAGAATCTGGGTTGGGGGTGTATTTGAAAAAGTTTCGCTAAAGCTCAAACATTACACTGAGGAACACACAGTTAAACTCTACTAAAATATTTCCCCCCACTCACATGGCGAACCATACGTCTGTCAGAACAGCAAAGGAGACAAAAGGGGTTTTCAAAAACCCTCCTCCCTTTTTTTCCCCGCCGTGTTTACAAATTATGTTTCAAGAGTGATAAAACATAAGGCAGCTCTATGACTGATCAGGAAGGGATAGAATATTTCAGTTTCTTGCCACAGCTTTTCTGACATTGAAGTTTCACTGATTTCAGCTTCACCGGAATTTCCACTCAGAACATCTAAGCCGTTTAACACCTCTGATGGCATTGCAGAACATCTTCATCGACTGAATGACTCCTATTGTGCAAATACCCATTCTTTGAGCAAAGGCATTGACTCACTGACTGAGCTATTAGGCATGTTTTATCCACCATTCCCCTGTTCTAAATATTCCTTTTGACTAAGCAGAACACAGACTGACAAACCTTAAGACTTCAGCACTTCCTCTGACCCTTCACACTAACCAAACCATCCAAGCTTTCCATCCATGAGTGGCAAGTGAAGGGTTAAATCTTGGCCATTAGCTTTAACAGTATCAAGATTTCATTCTGCTAAAATAAACAATTATTTTCCTTTCTACTAAAATTATCATCGGAGTCATGATGCATTAAATAGTCTTTGATAGCAATTTTTTTCTACAGAGAGACCCATGTAAGCAGACACAGCACAGGGGCTGGGGCATAACCTATATTACCTGTATCTTAGTCTATCTTGGGTCAAGACACAGGTGAAGTTCAAAAGTGGTATTATTCCCAAATAAGATCACCTATTAGCCAGGGAAAGTCGGTGTACCAGATGTGTTCCAGATGAAGCATGAATCACTGGGAAGATTGATGTTTAGGGCACATGGTGATGTTGTCAGCCTCAGGCAGCTCCATCTCTTCACCGATGGCTTTGATTTAAACTGTTACTTGCTGGATCAGCACTCACATGCAAAAGAGGCAACGTCCATACCTCCACAACTGAGCTGAGCTCGTTGTTATTATGAAGCATGCTATTCAGTTCCTATACCTGGGAAAATAATTTATCTTCCCCAAAACTACAGTACTTACTCTTTGGGGTGGGAGGGGAACTCAAAAACAGCAAACACAGGATCTTGCAAGGAAATGAGTTTGTGTGCTGCGATTAATTCTGGTGTGGAACCTTCTAGAAATGAGACGCATCTTCATTTCCAGGATCTCATTACTCATCCACACGGGAAGCTGACAGCCGTGACTCCCAAGCTACAACATCATTTTGGAAACAGCAACTGCACAAACTGCCCAAGCCCTGAGTTGGCATAATTCAGCCAGCCCAGAGAGCGCTCAGCCTCGCAGCCCAGCAGCACCTGCACTTCAGGTTAACGAACCGGCCTCTGACAGCAGCTAATGAGTCTCCACAGCAACATCCATGGCAAATTTTGACTTCCCAAGTAGCAAAGCATGCAGGCTAATTCCTGACGTACTAGAGTACACAGGCACCTTTTCACACCTTAAAAGCAAGCTGTTATTTGGTGTAAAAGCAGATCCAGGGGGACAGGTTACCCTCACCTGCTGCAACCACCCTCACTTACCAAATAAGTGGAGAAAGAACAAAAAATGGTACCAGAGCAGAACAGGAGCAGCTTCCATCACCTTTCCATGAGCACACACAGTCAAGGAATGGATCAAAGCAGAGTGCTGCTTTTTTCTGTCTAGTCAGTGCTCATGACTTGTTTCCCACGCCCTCATGAAAATACAACCCTGCATTTTTTTTCTAATTTTCTATACGTCTATCTTCCATCTTAAAGGTTTCTAGACCTGCAATGCACCCCTGGGATACATGTCACAAGAACTGTTTGCTGATACTGGAGAAAAAGATACAGTATTGTCTTGCCAAATAACTGCCTGAGAACATAAAACCACGTATTATGTCAAATAATGAGGAAGAACTTCACAGAACAGTTAACTTGATGGAGTTCCTCAAATACTGAAAAATACCTGTTTCTAGTGGGTCTTTTTCTGCTCCAATCTCTTCACCATATAAAACTTTAACAAATATTTTTTAAAAGTACTGTAGCCTTACCCCTTAATAGGCTGTCATTCCTTAATTGGTTGTTATCTTATCAACCATCCAAGAGGCCTTATTAAAATCCCTCACTGAATTTCACCATTTGGTTGTGCAGTGTAACATGTTCTTAACTTGATTTATCTGAGATGGCTAGGAAGATGAGTAAAGGTAAGAGGAGAAGGACATACATCTTGGCAAAGACAGGGGAGGGAAGAGTAACAACACAGCCCCGGAGCCAGCTGCTTTCACTTGAAACTGAACTATCACTTATGTCATTAGGACTGGTTAAGCTTTCTTCAGGACCTGTTCCCAGATAAATCAGCGTATGGTTTATTCTGTGCAGGTTCCTGCAGGCTCCTCAAAGTGCCTCAGTGTTCAGGAGCATACTTAACTCTAAATCTTAGTGAAATGAGAGCAGTGCTTGAGGGTTTCCATGATCAAATCCCCAGTTAGCTCACTGCTGGGGAAGGGGCTTTAACCCTTGTGCACTCATTAGGCTTTTTGTCTCCTCTCATTGGAAATAACAAAAAAGCAGATTGAAGGAGAAATATCAGCTGAGCTGTGAGTTCAACACACACTTCATGGCTTCAATCCAGTACCTAATCCTTCTCTCCTCTTTTCCATCATCCTCTTCCATTCCTACTGGACTCTATTTGCCATGCCATTGCCACAGCAATGCAAGTGAGGTCCATCACACTTGCAGCAACCTGCCTTCATTTTAAACTTCATACAGCAAAACATTTCCTTATGCTCTCCTACTTCCTCTGAAGTCACCTGTGTCTCTTTAGAAATCCATCCCACCATTCACCCGGGACAAGTTCCTGTTATATTGCCTTCACTCCTTGGGAGGCATCTGCTTTCCATTTTCAACCTGAAAACACTGTTTCCTACATTATTCTTTTTTCATAAATTCCTTATGCTGGCTTGCTTGGCAAAATATAGACAGTTGTGCCTGCCCACAGCCACAATGAAAAACTGGATAAAACAAACTGAATGTTCTCATTTTACTACGCACTGTACAATAGAGACATACATCAACATAACCTCAGCCAGGATTATTTGGCAGATTTTGTTCAAAGTGTGAATGAATAGCAACCTTATATTCCCTCTGGCTTTAGTTCTGGATAATCCTTGTAAGTCAAAACTTGTATTACCTGTGCCAGAGGTCAGATAATTTAGACTGTTTGGTCTTTAACGTTTCCATGACAGCACCCTTTATTAGCTCCAGGTTGAAAGAAGGGAGGGGGTGGGGGGAACAACTAAATAAATTCTTAAATCTTTTTCACCAACCAAAAGTCTACGCCATTTCTCTTCCTGCCTTTTAAAAATTGGGCTCATTTGGATGTATCCTGTCACTGAGTTTAAAGTGAAACAGTTCATACACAATGATCCTTCTATTAGCTACAATAATAATTCAGAGTAGGCATAATGTTTCTTGCCCTTCAGCACAGACTTGGCTGTATTTTCCTCCTCAACTTTCCTTCCCCTGACATTTCTCAGAGTATATTTATGCTGTCTATTAACTTTCAAAAGAGTGAGGCTTTGGAAAGCCTGGTTCCGATTACCCTTATAATTCCTGTCTAAATAATTTTATCCTGGGGGGGAGTATTCTCATTGCATTCTCATTTTTGTAGCTAGGTAGGCTCCTTTCTTCAAAGCCAGCATTTCCACCAGCCCTGGTTAATTTTAAAGTTTAAATTAAGAGGCATGGTGTTCATCAGGGATTGTAGTCGGGGATGGCCTGTCAGAGCACTTGGGAAATTTAGGCAGGATCATGAATGTGCTGCAACTCAAGCATTTAGTAACACAAGCACTATCAGTATGTTCTTAGCCAGTTACAAATTGACCTGAGGTTGTAATGGTAATCAAACTACAGAATTAATATTCCTTTAAAAAAAAAAAAAAGGCAAACAAACATAAAGAGGCAAATGGACCCATGTGTAAGGCCTTAATTTAGTTTATGTGCTCCCCCTACTTGTGTATGTTATCTACAGAAAAAAAATCATCAGTTTCATCATGTAACTATTCAAACCCACACTGCAAACTAGGGACAGCCATCCATCAAGACACGCTGCTGCTTTAAATTTGAAGAGTGTAGCATTGAAAAAGGTCTTTGCTTTGGACTGGGAACACTGATCCAGGAGAAGCCAAGCTACTGTGCCATTTTGGAGTTCAATTGCTTAATCATACAACCTGTATAAATACATTACTGATCTCAAACCAATCAAAGTAGAAATTGTATTTTTTTTTAAAGTCACAAATAAGGCTTGTACATTTGTATCTGAGTCGTATCTTTTCCACTGGGGCACAGAGTATAGGTTTAGACATTGCACACACACTGGCAGAGCTAACACACCTGAAGGAACTGGTTATGGAAAGTCAGACAAAGCCAAGCCTCGAAGTTCATTGGTCCATCACATTGCAGTTGTGAGCTTTTAGGTATTTGAGTTTTTACCAGTTTGTGGTAACTGAAAAAATATCCCAAGCAGATGACCAGTGCTTGATCTGCTTTGATCAGTACAGCCGCATGCAGCACAGACTAAAAATATACACCCTTAGCTGCGCTCTAGGAGAGGCCATCCAGAAACTGTTCACAGAAAAACGCTTGAATCATTTTGGGGGAAGAAAAACTAACAGCCAAGGTTTTCTTTCTCTTCATGACCAATTCATGCAAAGTAGAAAAACAGTAAAATTCATCAGAGAAGTTATTCACTGTGAATTCACTGTGAATTGAATGCTCATCTCTATTCAGAACATTACTGAAACTGAGAAAATTTAATCACTGACTCATGCCCAGCTGCTGTGTCGGCTCATTTTCTCTGCTACATTTCTCCACACAACTTTCAAAGTAACTAACAGAGTGTGTGTACAACAGAAGCAGCACCTCTAGCCAAACAGTCCTGCACACCTTGAAAAGGTAGGAAAAGGTGAGATTACACAACAGCATCAGTCAAATGCTACTCAGCTACCCAGATGCCCTATCAGCCAGAGGTGTTCCTGGTAAAACACGCCCTCCAGCTCTGTTTGGAGCTTAGGATTGTTGACCAAAAAATTCTGAACTTCAGAGGAACTTCTAATTAGTGCATAGGGATGCTTAAAATGAAAAAAAAGTTGTTGTTGGGCTCCAGCTCTCCTAACCTGGGTATCCTACTGTACGCCTTACTAGTCCTTGTCAGCTTTATAATCATAAATTACATTGTTTATTTATTTTATGATGTTCTGAAGAGCGTTCTCATTTCCCTTGGCTTTTCTTTATGAAGTTCTGCAGTCAGTGTTTGTGCAAGAATTTCAGCCATAACGCTTGTGGCCCAGGGCATTTCCTGGATTAACGGCAGGCTGGAAGAGTTGATGGCCCACGGTTCTGCCTTGATCCATTAACCCCAAGGAGGTTTAAATTCTCCAGGAAGCACCCAGTGCCAAAGCAGCTATTGCAAAGGAAATTCAGTGGGACACTTTAGTCAACAGCAACAAAACAAACTTCCTGTTATCCCTTACAAATGTAGGAGGAAATATTAATTTGAATGGGCTGATAATGATGTTTGGAGTGTTTCAGGGGAATTTAGCAGCCACTAGCAGGAAGCACAGCAGGAAATTTCTCTTTTGCCACGCAGTATGCCTCAGAGCCAGAGCTGTTTGGAAACAAGGGTTTTCAATTCCCTAAGAAATTAATGATTTGGGGTGGAAATTCGGAAAATGAAGTTTTTAACTTCTAAGTGAAGCACTTCGATACTGTTACTGTGGTTTCACACAGGATGTATTGGGTGACTCATTTTGCTCATTTCCACTTCAGACTTTAACTCCAGCTCAAACTATCCGGTCTCCCATGGTGCAGCTCAGTGTAACCCCACTGGAGCTTTTAGCTACGGTATACCAAAGAGAAATACAATGACGTGAAATGTTTAATTCCCTAATTCCTCCCTGTCAAAACCCTACACTACTCAGATCACACACAAAACTCTGTTTTGTCTGAACTCTTGTTCCTAATTAAAAGAAGCAAGTCATGCCCGTGTGTGTTCATCAAGATCATATACTTGCAAGCACTGCTACTGAAGTCACCTTCCAATAAGGCAACTATTTGCAAATTATTGTGAACTATGGCAGAAGTGGATGTTTTCACCAAAACCTAGGGTTTGAACTAGTGCCCATAGAACCCTGACTGCTCCTTTACTAAAAATGAAAGCACAAAGCCCTTGAATATGTAGAATAACTATGAACATGTTTATATTTCAGCAAGTCCTTAGTTCAGCATCATTGATGAAACTTAGACATGGGCTGAAGTCCTCTGCTGACTCAACTCCTGCAAGAGGCACAGCGGGATCGAGTATGACAGTGCTTCCTGCCGGGAACATTCAACAAGTAACATCTGGCTCCTAGAAAGTATGAAAGAATCATAAGGATGCTGTGAATAGATTAGCATTTCATTAGCTGACAGCTTGTATCTGTCTCTACAGCAACTATTTCTTCACCGATCTCAGCATTTTAAGTTTTTTGTAAGCTGCAGAGATAGTGGCGATACTTTTCCTTCTCGAGCACTTACGTATACACCACTCGAAACAAGCACAAACCCGACTGGAAAGCCAGAGCCATGGGCCAGCTTGGCCATGCACTCCATACACAGCCAGACTTTCTGACCCTGGAGGAGGAGGACTGTGTGCCACAGCAGCATTACTGGGGCAGGCTCCACCACACCGCAGGCAGCACCTGAAATAGGCACAAGTTAAATCTCAGTTGGAATTTGATCTCCTGCAATGGACTCTGGCTACACTTCCTACTTGGAAACTATGGACTGCAGCCAATTTTAAAGGAATTTACATTCCTGAACATATTTTACTTTGGAACCAGAGATGAAGAGAGAGAAAAGGGACTGACTTGTGAAAAGCTCCAACTCTGTGATTTAAATGTGTTTTGGAACATTTGGGATAAGGTGGAAAATTCTGATGAAGGGTGGAGGAGTGTTTTCACCTCTCCCACAAAGGCTCATTACAGTTACTTACTGCAGGAGACATCTGAAACAGAGAGAAGTATTAAGATAGGCAGAACTTTACCTACCACTTCACCAGTACATTTCCAAAAACCAGGGTTTATTATTTGTATGTAAATTAAGAGTCCACAGCTCATTTTCTTTCTTTTTTAATAACCACGAGCTGGGAAACAAATGTCCGTTTACAGACAGAACCTGTTCAGGCTGAGGAAACAGAAGCTACATAAGGGAGGAGGTGATGGAGAACAGCGGTAACTGAAAAACAGAGCAGGAAAGTGTTTTAGTGTTTCATGTTTAAAGATCAAATTATATGAATGATAAAGCATCAGAATTTTCAATTTTGAAATTTCTTATCCAGGTTTCTAGTTTGACTCAGCCTACTAATAGCTAGGAGTAGGCGTACACTCTTAGTTCCATACTGGAGGCTACTGACAATTAGATCCATACAAAGAACTTTGTGGGTACAGTAACATCTTGGGGAGCACATTAGAAAGGAAATAAGTGTCTGTGTACTTAAAGCCAGAAAAATCTGGACATAGCTGCACAAAGAAAATAACTTGCCGAGTCATCATCCAAGAAGTAGGGATCCAAGGGGTTGAAAAACCAGGCTCTTCGTGGCTGAGAGGTTTTGGAGCAGGACCAAATCGTACAGGCCCACAGAGACACGCACGATGCTTAGGAATGCCAAGGTCCTTTACATTATTCTCTGAATTTCAGCTGTTCCCTTAACAACTGTGCTCCATTACCTGAGTTAGCCAACAGCTCCTAACGGGACAGTGTTTGTTTATGGTCTGAGGCTACAAGATGTTGATGCAGAGTCAAGCTTTTTAATGTTTGCGGGTGTTTAAAATAAAGGTTTTTCTCTCACCCCTCGAGTTCTCAGTGCAATCCCCTTGAAATCAAAGGGGTATATTGATATCCTGCATAGAGACCAAAATCACTAGGCTGATATTTTTTTCAGTGCTTTTTTTTTCCTGCGTCAATACACCTCACGAAAAATAGATTCTGCAAGTAAGGTCAGAGAACACTAAGTGAAAGATGAACTCGCCCCCTCTTGGTTTTTCAATAGATCCAGTCCAGGAGGAGAAATACCTTAGCGCTGAGTTGTCATATGTCAATAAAGTGCCAGTCGCACCCCCTCATCTTCTTCCCCTCACTTTCCTCATCAGACGCAACTTCTTCCTATTAACCTCCAAAAGAGATTCTCTTCCTGAGGAAGGCCTCAGGAACACAATCGGATCTTGGAGGCAGGAAAGGAGGCAAATTCCTGTGGGAAGGATTCTCCTTATCTCTGCCAGGCTCCAGCTCACATTTAAATCCACTAACCCATACGATGCCTAACTCACACAAGGTGAAATCTTCTCTCTTACAGCACTAAAACTCAAACGTTTTAAGACTTCAAAGATGAAACCTGACGTAATGCAGACCTGAACACCAGAATATGCTTTCCGATGACACCCGTGAGATGAGAGCTTCTGAGCTTAGCATTAGCTGCATTTCTACAAGGTCCAGAACCAGTGCTTTCCACCCTCCATTGCCCCCATCACGGATAAACTCGTCTAGACCTCAGTGGGAAGGAGAAAGGGAGCAATGTGCAGGACAATGTGGAACAGTACAGCACGTTCTTGGCAGTGGCCGGGCACCAGCCAGATCCCTCCTCCAGTAAGGAATGCATCTTTCTTAATCAAGGGAGAGGTTCAACTTTGAAGTTGCTGCTTCTCCCCATCAACAAACACTCTTTGTTAACTGCCAACTGTTTCCTAATCACTGTGAGACATCAGCTTTCACATAGGACAGGGGCCACACAGGGGTGAGAGGTGAAGAACTGATCCTCTCTACCACACAGTCGGAAATATAGGGTCAAAATCTGACTTCTGGTGTGGCTTTCCCTTTCTGTATAAACCTGCAATGAAAAGGAAGAGAGGTGGAGGGAAGAGGGGTAATACAGTACTGTAACACAGTATTGGCACATATCTTCATAGTGTCTTCAAACCAAAATGAAAGACAGAAATTCTTATCACCAGACAGGTGAGTCCTTATAAAAATTTGAAGAAAGATGTAACTGTTTCCAAGAAAGGAGTGCTTTGGAAGGCCACCGACCCAACTAGCCAAAGCTGCAGTTACCTAACATGCATTTGGCTTTGAAGGATTTTCCAGTCCTTTCCACAGATGAGATAGAAGGCTTTATGAGGCTTAACACTGTCCCTACAGCTCTGATGTTCAGTACAAGGGCACGGGAGAAGGCTCTTCTCTAACAGCAGCACCACTAAATGTTAAAGTTGCCGTGCCAGAGGGAGCTCCAAAGCTTCTGGGAGAAGCACCCGGTCTGAGCCGTGCTCCTTTGGCAAGGGTGAGGACCACCAACAGAGTTTATTGGCAAGGCTGCTTCTAGGGAGGAGTTGTTTGGTTTTAAATTCAAGTTAAACGCATTACAACCACACTGTAGTGAACGATGGGCTATCTGGCAAAAGACAATATAAAACCTCTTGGGATAACAAGCTTTCTAGGCAATTTGTTACAAAAACTTTCATACAAAATATGGGTATTTCGCTTTCCACAACAGAAAAGTGCCATCCACATGGTTCAGGTTAGGACCACTCTCTTCAATCTTCTTATCCCACTGAAATTACACAGGGCAAAAGTAGTACTGTGCATGCAGCTGTGACCATGAGTCGAGACTGCTGCTCGTGTGGCACTGGACCACATAGATAAAAGCAGTGACCCAGCTGCCAGGGCAGACAGAAGTAACTACAGCAGCGACAGCGGCCTACAACACTAAGCCATGTCATCTGTGTCCAGCTGGCTGCCTGTAGCTCTTGCCCTGGAAGGTTTCTCTGCTTCACTACTGGTTTTCTCCTCGGAGTGCCTCAGACTTCTTCCTTGCTACCTGCACACATTATGGCTATTTTTCTTGACCCTTTTTCCTTATTTCCCTCCAAACACCATCTCTTTTCCTGCATCTTTTTGGAAACTCTCCAACAGAAAAAAGCAGTCCCTTTCCCTCTGTGTCAGGAGACAAAACAACCATCCGGTGTGCCCACAATTACTGATGCTACAGCTACTGGCCACCGCACTGCTCCCTACGGTCTATGTGCTTCCCCTAGCCCTTTATCAGCCTTAAACCCTTTTGGACATTTGCTTGCTGACTCAGCAAAGCTGCTGATTCCAGTCAGGACTCCCAGTGCTCAGCGTATTCAAAGTGCTCTTAAAAGTGCTATCAGCCCTGAGCTCATATTCAGCAGGTAGTAAAGGTCTGAGGAGATCCATTATACTGTTGGCAGCACCAGCACGTACTGTGTCTGCCCTGCACCACCCCACTGCACAATTCCTGTTTGCAACCACCTGAAGCCAATGGATGAAATCAAAGCAATGTGATACTTGCACTGAATTCATACAATTGGAAAAGATTTTATTCTTGTGCAGCAGTTCATTGACTTTTATATGAATTTTAATCTCCAGTGTCTGCACATGAACTGACTCGCACTATAAACAAATGAGTAATATTTCAAGAACTTGGGAGAATATGGAAACCTGAGTTAACAGTTTTGTGAATTCATAATGATATTAAGATAACTTACATTTACAGCATATTAAGTATAAAGCAAAACTGCCTGGTGTAGTGTAACAGTTTGTTATTTAAGGCTAATTACTTTTCCACACCATTGTCTGTTAAGTAATGGTTAGTGCAACTCCATGCACTTGATTTGTGGATTTAAGTTACTTGGTGAGGAAGTAATACTGAATTCTGAAAGAAGTGAAAAGAAGCCTTCTAAAGACAATTTTGATTTCCACATTCTATTCCTCTCTACAACTCTTCCCGTGTTGTAGTTGCTTAATTGCCTAGGAGTGGGGAGGCTGTTTCACCACTTCCAGCTTTCCAAGGCTTTATGTCAATTTGCATCTATGACATGAAAAGTTTAATTACACCAATTGATAATGAGTGATTAAAAAAAAAATATTTTACAAACAACTGTACAGTGGAGTTGGCACATAAAAAACAACAGCAAATCAGGAAAATGCACAGGCATTTAAACACAGAAGGTTACATTAATTCCCAAGAGTCAACATCTGGCTTCAAACAAAATCAGCCCAAGACCAGCAAGAGCCCAAATTGCTCAGTTCTCTGTCAGCAACATGTAGAACCAACTTGAACACAAACAGTACCCATAGGTAAGACCTCCTAAATGCCATTTCCATGGATCAGTTCCAAAACACTTCATATGTTTAAGAAGTCAATTAGATTTGATGTTTGCTTGACATCCAGTGATATTTGCTAAAAAGAAAGACTCAAGATTTTTAACTCTTGATGTAATATTTCCACAATCCAGTCCAGTATAAGAAAACAAGTTAGAAGATGAACTTATGAACACTGTACCCTGCTCCATCCATTACCAACCCTGATGGAGGAATACAAGTGATTGGAAATTTTACAAAGATATACCTACAATCAGCAATTTAAACAAAGTATTACTGATTATAACTCCAGCCACAGCTTCACAAATGCTTAGTCTCTCAGGACTTTTCTCCATTTCAATGCGTCTACTTTCTTAGCAACTATTTTTATTACTTCAGATTCTGAGGACAGACTGACCTGACACTAATTAGAATGACTTCAAGCTGAGGATACTTTTCCTTCAATATGGCCGTAACTTTAAATCCCAGCAGTCTAACTCACAATAATCTCCCTTTATGCCTATCTTGAAAATCTTCTCAGTGTCTTACAACTGTTTTGGCAGATCGTTTGAGGTATTGTTCCCATCTACAAAATTATGTACAGCATAGCTGAAGTCATCCTCACACAGATTTCTGGCTCAGATGAATTTTTCCTTCCTTTGTCACCATAGATAAAGAAATGGGTCCATCACACATCACCTTTACAGAATGTTTTTTTTTTAAGTAAGATCTAAGCATGAAGTTTTTATAGGGTTGAGAGTCTACGGGTAAA